>NC_069720.1:19440534-19678034 GCF_027358585.1 Pangasianodon hypophthalmus
AAACTATGTGTTTATAGTAGATGAGCACTTTACCGATAGTTGGTCGTGAATTAATAGTGAGATTGTTCTCACATTCGTGAGAATGGAATAGAAATCCCAATCAAAATAACTAGTACTAGACAAGGCATGGTTGTTTTTTTTTCTTTTCTACTTCTCTATAATGTGGATAAAAATGGAAGAGGTTTTTTTTTATGCAGCTGCATGCAGAGATGTATGTGCGATGGAGAGATGTAGTGCAATGCAAATAGGGTTGTGACGTGCTTCACCTGAGTGACTATAAATAGCCTAAGCTGCTGTACAGGTTATTTATAGCCCGCCAGTCGGACCATGTGACTTTCACTGATACACCATCTCACATCAAAGCAGATGCAGATCAACATTTCCTCTGAATGCCAGATACGAATTCCCATGGAAGCGAAAAGGAAATGATCGTTGTCTGATTTCAGTCTGGCAGCCGCTCTGTCCCCTTTCAGTCCCCTGCCACCTTCTCATTGGCTCCTCAGCTACCATTCACTTTCTTCATGAAACAAGTGGCCTCATTCAGATGATCATTCTGATTATGCATTCTGATTATGTGGATCCTACCCAAGAGCTAAAGATAAATGTGTGAGAGTTAGTTATGTCTTTACCATCCCGTCATTAACAGAGAAGAAACACGACGTGACTTTATAGTATTCGAAGCACTTAATATACACAGAATCAGAATTAATGTAAAGTATATAGGTGGAAAAAATTTACAGTAGGTACAGGTGTACAGTTACAGCACAGTCTCTGCCACGACCCAGGCCTGGTTTAGAGAAGGCAGTGTATAACATCAGGCAGTGTTATGCAAGGAATAAAACAGGACGGCACATGCTCTTCAAGAATTCATCAGTGTTGTGGTATAAAATGTATATATCAGGAAGAGTGGGCAAAGTTTGTAATACGAGTCATTTAGAGAATATATATACCATGTACTATATATAAAGCAAGGTTCAAACTTTTAAGCTAATATTTTAACTAATATCTAAACATAGTTATTAACATAATTTCACCATTTTTGTTCCTAGGGATAATGAAAAAACATCTGTGAAGCCCAGCATCCTGAATATTGTGTTGCGTTATTTAAATTTCTTTCTTTTCCTGTTCATTTTGCACTCAAATTTACAGTATGTGCACAACTGTGGTCTAATAATATCTTGGTCTCTTTTTCTCTGTTGCAGTTTTGATGTGGAGAATGGACCATCAGTGGGGCGAGCACTGGACTCTCAGGTCAGCCCGAGCTCTGGCCTGGTCCTGCAGGGCAACTTCCCCCACAGCCAGCGACGCGAGTCTTTCTTGTACCGCTCCGATTCAGACTTTGACATCTCACCAAAAGCAATGTCCCGAAATTCCTCCACTGCTAGTGAGCTGTGAGTATTATTACTCTGCTTAGTTCTGTGCTGATGCTTCATAGCATGATGAGTTGATATTAGAGAGATTATTATGTATTGCAGTGTTTCCTGTTTTTGATAATGGGCTGAAAACAGCTACCTTTAACAAACATCATGCTGAATATTAACATGTGGTTATAACCATGTCCTTTACATTCTGTTATCCTGTTCGTCCTCGTTGTTGACATCATGTTTGATGTCCATGTCTTTTTGCACAAACATCCAAGTGAGGTCATGAGACTCCTTTTGTTTTGTTTTGTTTTTTTTTTTCTCAAGGGAAGAGGGCTTGAAACAGTGGGAAGTCAGTTGCCTGCCTCGGTGAGATAAGCGTGTGGCAACTCTATTTTCCTTTAACAAATTGTTTTTAAAATGTCTTTTCCCATCTACTGACATCCCCACTGGTCACCAAGACCCACTCACATACTCGTTTTCCCATCCCCAACTAGTTCACCAGAAGTCAAGGATATGTGGCTTGATTTTATGTGATGCATGCACCTTTTTCTGTCCTTACTGTTAAAAGATTTTTCCTTGTGCATGACACTCCAGTTGGAACGATATGAGCTTCAGTTTACATGGCCGATATTTATATATACATAAGTTTATTTTTTTTTAAAAATGTTAGCCCTACATATAATCACTCACTTACATTATTTGGGTATTGTATAGTAATATCTTATAAACTAACATTGCACTTTTATGGCTGTTATTATGTATGCATAATTCTCATGTCTTGTAAACTGAAGTGGTTCAGACACCTCACCTCTCACTTCACAGTTTGCTGCTTGTGTGGTATGGTTTAGACCATAAGCTCACTCTGTCTACATGAGGTTGAACTCAGCAGGACAATATTGTGCATAATTTGGTACCCAAAACAGTATTATGAACTGCCGGCCCTATGAAACACCCGGAACATACTGAGAAATTGGGCTTTGTGCTTATTTACTTTCTCAGAAATGTAAAAAAAAAAAAGTACAATTTTTTTTCCTCTTATTTCAGACATGAAGACATGATTGTAACACCATTCGCACAGGTAAGTGAAATTATGTTGTTTCACTGCACTGAATTTGCCATTATGTCCAGTGTTTTGTTGGTTTTAGAGCACATGCCACATATAGATGTTCTTCCACGTAGGTCCTGGCCAGTTTGCGAACAGTGCGGAGCAACTTTGCAGCATTGACTCATCTGCAGGATCGGGGAAGTTGCAAGTAAGAGAGATTGTTTGGTTATATTTGTCCAGCATATTTTATTTGATTTATTTTATTGTTTTATCCCTGTTCAGCCACTGACAAAATGAAAGGATTTTCATACATTGCACTTACTGCCTTTTTCTTTCTTTTTGTAGACGGCCATCAGGCAGTAATCCTCCCTCTGTGTGCAAGCAGGGTGTGCCAGGTCAGTGGCTATGTATTTAGCCCTAGATAGAGAGAGAGAGATAGCTTATTTTGTAAACAAGCCTACTAAGTTTGAGTAAAAATATTGCATCATAATTGGCCGCAGTGAACCACACAGCAAACAAAAGTGAAACAATCCAGAGAGAAGCGTGAGTACTATGACGTCGATCAGTGGTTTCTCTTCATGCTTCTGTTCTGCATGTGAACCCAATCGCAAACACAAAGAAGGAACATGGTGACCCTTAAAAAAATAATAATAATAAATGACAAGCGTAAGAAAATGACACATGTAGCTTGAGGATGGTCATAGAAACTGACAGTAGTGTACGATTCTCAAATACACTACTTCAGATACAAACTAAATAAATAATTCAGTATTTTCTTTCAGAGACATATTAAATTTTCTATTAAAGATCAAACCACAAATGACTCCAAATAAATACAAATAGCTCACTGAATTATAACCATAGAGCTCCATGATTTTTTGAAAATGTTCAATTGGTATTCAATTGGAATCCCGCTGTGAACTCTAATAGGAATTTAGAGTAGTAAATTATTGTTATTTAGTAAATTCTAAACTCAGAATTAGATTTTTATGGATCTTTATGGATTACCCATTGGAATATAGTCTGATTTGATTTCTATAGAGTTCCCATTGTTTTTTCCCTGTTGATGTACTGAGTTTTATGCAGAACATGCAATGTGAATTTCATATGGACTTTATAAGTTCAGGCTTTGGTATTTGTTATGGTATTTGTATTTGTTATGGTATTCTATATATTATGATATATTTTGGTAAATTCAGTGATGATTGTGGAAATTTCAAGGACATCTTATGCCATAAAATCGGCTTTGTTTCCCTTTATGTGAGTTCCAAAGACATTCTGGGGATTTATATGTCTTGCATGACAGGCTAAGTTAAAGAACCATGGTCTAATATTTTATATTGTCCCATATATTACCTATGATTCCCGTTTGCACAACAGTGATGCCCCATGTAGTCCCTTTCCATTGGAAACCCCATGGGAATTTTCATTGGTTCAAGTTGATACCTAGGAAAAGTGTTTTTTCCTTATGTTCATACCTCAATAACTATTCCATTGCAGATGAGGCATACCAGAAGTTGGCCATTGAGACACTGGAAGAACTTGATTGGTGTCTGGACCAGTTGGAGACCCTGCAGACACGTCACTCGGTCAGCGAGATGGCCTCCAATAAGGTAGTTTGTCAGTCTGTGTTCAACATTATGTTCTCTGTTTTCCATTTTGGTACTCATATTTTTCTTCAAATCTGTGAATCATTGAGATACTAGCTAATTGTGGGCATTTGTGAGCTTATGTATGTGGAATAGGGCAGTTAGCATTTTTTCTCCTAGTGTGTTACGCTGCCCTGTGATGGTGCATGAACAACAGTTCAAAAATGGTGCAATTTCTTCCTGTAGCTTGAAGGAAGCACATGCTAGTCTTCACCCTCCCCAGCTGGTAGCTGCCATGTGATAGGGAAGAGTTGGCTGGTGGGTGAGACTTGGAAAATGACCTAATTGAGGAGAACATGGGGGAAAATAAAGATAAAAACACTGGAAACTGGAGTTGGAGGTGTATTTATCGAATGTTAGGTGAAGGCACACGAAGGCATGTTTTTTGATAAATGACATTTGCATTGGCTGATGACTACACATACTTGTGTCTTATTCGACATACATGCAAATTCACACTCATTCTCATTCTCTCACATATAATGCCAAGTCGTGTGCTTGGAAATGTGAATGTGTGGCGATGTGGAGCTAATGTCATGGGAGACCACCAGTCCATGACACTGCTATGTGTAGTACTGAAAATGCTATAAATAGCTTGATACTATAAATAGACAGCTAGTATCGTGGTCTCATATTCCTGCATCCAGAACCACAGTGCAAATATTTTTAAAAAATGTGGAAATGCATATTGCAATTTATTAACTATATAGAATAATAATTAGACTTCTGCTACAACCTCTTATACTTGGATTTTACTGAGTTCCATTATTTCTCAGGCTAAAAAAATACATATTTCCTGTCAAAAACACCAACAAAAAATACATCCATGATTTCACATGTAGCTTGTTGAAGCCATTCAGGAGTTCTTGCTCTTGCTAAACATATTTTATCAAATCTTACATTCTCATCCATTCTGCTTCTTCAGATTCGTTCTTTTTCTCTTTTACACCATCACGAATGGAGTTACCCTTATGCTTTATTCATATTTATCCTTCTGCCCATTTCATGCACATTACGTATGCAAAGCACACACACCTCTAGCCCCATGGGCATGCACACACCTCCCTCCGTACTCACCAGCCAATCATATTGGCTCAACCTCTGTTGTCAGGAGTAGCTGATTGGAAGTTCTAACGCATGCTGGATACTGAGGAGGGGGACGTAGCTTGTGGAAGCATCATACTCTCTCATCTTTCTGTATGTACACACACGGCCAGAAGACAGTGACCAGCATTGACACGTGTTGCCTCTGTGCAGATACGTGGAATCTGTATCTTTCTGTTCTACTTTTTGCTGCGTGGAGCAGCCGGAATTATTCTGCTTGGATTGCATGTGCTGTCAGACTACAGTGGAATTCTAAGCTGCTATTGATATGACTGCATGCAGTGTTCTATAAAGGACTGTGTTGGATAATTAAATAACACTTTTTCTTTCTACAAGATGTGCTCAGTAGGCTCACTATCTCAGTATGGCTTTATACATGTTCTCATGCCAGAGATGCGACTTTCACTCTGGTAAGTGCACTCATGCTCGACTCATGTCATTCACTGGTGCAACCTTTTCCAACATGAGCTACAAGGTTAGAAATATAAAATGTGAACCACAGTGCTAAGAAGAATTTCATTCTGAGGTTGGAAACCATATGTCAGGGTCATATGTTTGGCAATTATCCAGTCAGCCAATTGTGTGGCAGCAGTGCAGTGCATAGAATTATGCAGATGCAGGTCAATAGCTTCACTTAATGCTCACATCAAACATCAGAATGGGGAGGAAAATTGATCTCAGTGATTTTGGCATGTGGCACGGAGGCATGACTGTGACCTTGTTGGTGCCAGAAGGGCTTGTTTTTAGTAGTTCAGAAACAACTCATCTCCTGGGGTTTTGACACACAGTGGTGTTTATACAAAATGGTGTGAAAAACAAAAAACATCCAGTGAGCAGTAGTTCTGCAGGCAGAAATATCTTGATGAGAGACGTTAGAGGGGAAGAGCCAGACTGCTTTGGGCTGACAGGAAGGCTGCAGTAACTCTTTACCACCATGGTGAGCAGAAAAGCATCTCAGAACGCACAGCACTTCAAACCTTAAAGTAGATGGGCTACAGCAGCAGAAGACCACATCAGATTCCACTCCTGTCAGCCAAGAACAGGAATCCTAGGCTACCGTGGGCACAGACTCATCGAAACTGGAAAGTTGTGTGAGTCAGTGAGTGTGTGCATGCATGTGTGTTGTGGCCTTACTTGACTTTTCTTTCATAGTACACTTGCCTGATTACCTAACAGGTAATCATGGTTCGTTGATTTCATTGAGCAGGTGTCATCCTTTCAAATGCCCGTACTGTCTGAATGAAGAGTCCTGTCTCCACACAGAGCTGTTGTTATTGTGTACCTGAGTTGCTATGGCAACCACAAAACACTCATGCGTGTCGTGTGTGTTGTGTCTTTTTTCCCTACAGCGCCACTGAATAAGTTTTATCATATCATAACCACTAGATATTTATACTGCTGCCAAGATCAGACCTTAGGGTTGTAAATGTAAACATACTGTACATTAACAATGCATGTCACAGATTTCTCTTCCTGTACTAATAAATCTGTGAGTGTATTAATTTATTAACGCTTGAGCCATTTGTTCGACATTCAATCCCAGATAGTTCTAGGATGACTGAACCTGCCATAAGTGGGGTGCAGTTCAGAACATCAACAGAGTGTTGAAGAGTAAATGAACAACTATTTCATGTCTATTTTCTTGGGATATTTTAGCTATTTCTAAAATTGTGCATAAAATAGTACCAGCCATCCGTAGCACATTTGGCTGCCTAGTGAGGCTTCACTCCTTCACAATACACCTTCTGCAAAGCTCTCAAAACTTACTCTGTAAAATGGCACCCCCTCTAGATGGCGCCTTAGATGGCTACCTATGTCCCCTATGTCACGCTCAAGACCTGATCATCAGTAACAGAAGCAAAACCCAGTCTTTTGCAAAGTATCAGCTTTTCAATGTGTGCCTCATTATGGGTCATATTCAGAGATGGTGGCTTAAGTCCAAAAGTTACGTCAATATATACTTAGGGAAAGTTTTGCATATTCGGAATCCGGTTACACGTGCATACTTATGTCAATATTCTGTGTGATTTTCTCACAATTGTTCTTGCGTAGATGTGTCTGTGACAGGGTTTCTCAGTAGAGTCTTGATCGCCACCTTTAAACACAAGCACTTGCCTTTAAGTCCCCAAAAAATCAGGGATAGATAATGCAGACTGAATAAGGAAAAGCCGTTTTTTTGCTTTCAAATGTAATATGATGTAACATAAATGCAAGAGACTATTTAAAAATAAAAAAAGCAAAAAAGCTAACGTGATGATATATGAGTAAGAAGATGGCAAGCATTGAAACTAATCTAATAAGAGTCTAGTATATTGCCAGTAAATTGCTGCATGAATAGGCTTAGTTGTGTTCATCGTAAACAGTATAGTCACTGCAACTTTGGTTTCAAAGTTTATCATTTGTAAAGCTTATAAAATAGCACTTGATCCAGTGCATCCTATTATTGTGCATCTTATTTTTTTTAATATTGTGTGCCAATAGTTACAAATATTTTGGTTAATTCAACGTTCTCGCGTATAAAGAAAATTTGCCAAAGGTTTAAAGGATGATCTGCCCGAGTATTCATCTTCTATGCTTGCAGCTCACTTTAAGTTAATTCATAAAATTTATCAATAAAAACATTCATTCCTCCAGATAAGCAATATATCTGATTAAAATTATATGTAAAAAATAAACAGATAAAAATTACATGTTGTTCTTTTACAAAAAAAGGGTGGTAATGGCAAGACAGCCTGATATAAGCAGAATAAAACACTCAGGGACATGAGATTATAGGAAACTAATCGACTGCAAATTTGCTGTAATACAGCACCCTGACGTTTATTATTTTCCTGTAACTTCATACCCTATCATATGCCTTACTTAAAGTACAATGTACTGCC
The DNA here is from genome assembly GCF_027358585.1 of Pangasianodon hypophthalmus. NCBI lineage: Eukaryota > Metazoa > Chordata > Actinopteri > Siluriformes > Pangasiidae > Pangasianodon > Pangasianodon hypophthalmus. The sequence goes on from NC_069720.1 coordinate 19,448,579, forward strand.
CTTGTTTGTGTTTTGTTTGTGTTTTTTTCTCATGGGGGGAATAAGAGGTATATACATTTATTTCTTCCTGTTTCCTAAGTATTATTGCCTTTAGGTATTTCTTTGCTTGGGAGTTATCCAAAGTTGGAGTAACTGTTGATAACTAAGCCATTGTGTGTGTCCTGTGTGCAGTTTAAAAGAATGCTGAACCGTGAACTTACCCAGCTGTCAGAGACAAGCCGCTCAGGAAACCAAGTGTCAGAGTTCATAGCAAGCACATTTTTAGGTAAGTCTCATGCACTGATCATCATACATTACAGTCATTTGTTACCAGGGTTTCAAATTATCATCTTACATATTTTGAAAACCATGCAATTGCTTCTTCAATTTAATTCAATTTAATTTTATTTGTATAGTGCTTTTAACAATGGACATTGTCACAAAGCAGCTTTATAGAAATATGTATGTGTGTATATATATATATATATATATATATATATATATATATATATATATATATATATATACATGTGTACATATACATATAAATTATAAATTATAAATTTTAAATTGATGAATTTATCCCTATTTGGATGACGTTGGATAGTGCGATTATGTGTGTGTATATATATATATATATATATATATATATATATATATATATATATATATATATATATACACGTATATATGGGTTTAGGTAATATTGTGACAAACAGGACCCACACTGAAAAGGAAACATCTGTACATGATAAAAACAAAAATCCACTAATCATTTGAAGTTACTTTATTGATATTAGTATTAGCTTTTATGAGAAATCTAGTGGATTGTGTTACAGGAAGAGCAAAATAAGTCTGGTGAATGATGTTCAAAAGTTAATACATTTTAGTTACTGCTGATGTCTATATGAAAATATAGATCTTGATTAAGTATGTGTGCCAGTATAAACGTTATAATGTGTGTGTTCATGTAGAGAAACCACACGATGTGGAGATCCTGTCTCCACCACCAAAGGAGAAGGAGAAGAAGCGGCGTCCCATGTCTCAGATCAGCGGAGTGAAGAAGTTGGCACACAGCCCGTGTCTGGCCCCCAGCCGCATACCTCGCTTCGGGGTCAACACGGAGCACGAGAGCCTGCTGGCCAAGGTCAGTTCATTCACACACACAAATTTCCAATTGTGTCAGTCCATTCACACATGCCATCATAAATGCATTACCTTTGTCATAACATTTGCCAACACATACATGCTGACTAGAGTACCATCTTTAACATGGTACAGTGTATCAAGTGATACGGCAGTCATCATTACGTAAACATAGTAACTAGGGATGCATTGATACTAATGCTGGTATTGGGTATTGATATGACAGCATGCTCAGTTTACTCATCCCCACACTCGTAAAAATGATTCGAAACATCTGATACAACATCTGATACTACATGTGATGTAAGCCTAGTGTACTTTGTCATGTTAATGAACAGATGAAACAAAATGAGACAGTAATCCAGACGTATTTCACAATTAATAATGGCAATCAAAGCAAGACTGCAAACTGTGCTCTGCGAAAATATAGTATACAATACCATACAATACAAGTAGTACAATACAATACAAAATCACCTATCTAATGTTTTAAGAACATCCTAGTAACAATTCTAAGCGCATGAACACACAGGTATATGCTTTCCATGGCCACTATTTATTACATTAAAACATAAGTAGACATGTAGTAAATAAAATGTTCTGGGACATCCTCAATTGATAAATACTAAGTAGGTTATTCATTTCAATTTCAGTGTCATCGATATCAACGAGTACCAAAAAACATGTACTCATATTCGTACTCAGTGTGAAAAAATTTTATCGATGAAATCCCTAGTAATACCTGTTGTCATAAAATATATGCTAACTATAGTACACTACAAACATGAATATAAACACGTGACATGAGCTGTCATATATCAATTATGACAGCTATCGTGATTATCATCACTAATGTCAACATGACACTATTATATCATTGGGCATAAACTATCATGGCACCACACAACTCACAACTCTGCCAGGAAATGTTTATGACAGGACTATGTCATTCTTATGTTGTGTTACAGTCTTATCAAATGGACTTTTAAATCTTGATAAAACTGATCACAATATTCTTACCTTTGTTGAAAGAGCCATGAGAAGCTGGTACAAAGTGCATGCATATTCGTAGATTTCATATGAACGTGGCTTTTTAATTCTAGGAAATCGAGGACATCAATCGCTGGGGCCTTGATATCTTTAAGATAGCAGAGCATTCAGGGAATCGGCCACTGACGGTGATAATGTACACAATTTTTCAGGTATGAAACTTTAACCTACCCCGAGTTCCTTGACTGACTACTGTATACATAGTGATTTACCGTATATTATTATATCACTGTGTCATCTTTTTTTCTAGGAACGTGACCTACTGAAGTCCTTTAAGATCCCAGCAGACACATTCATCACCTTCATGATGACCCTAGAGGGCCACTACCACACTGATGTCGCCTATCACAATAACATCCATGCTGCTGACGTAGTGCAATCCACACATGTTCTCCTCTCCTCACCTGCTTTAGAGGTTCCTTTCTGCTCTTGTTCAAGCAAACTAAAGGAGCTTAGATTTTAGCCGTGAATAATAATAAGCAATGACCTGTTCTTTATTCCAGGATGTCTTCACTGACCTTGAAATCATGGCTGCTTTGTTCGCTAGTGCCATACATGATGTTGACCATCCTGGAGTGTCAAACCAATTCCTCATCAACACCAGTACGTTTATGCACAATTATTTCTAAATCCATTACGTATAATCAATTATGTAACGAGTATTGATTCAGGTGTGTTCTCGTTTCATGGGCACTACAGTGGTCATAAAATAATCCAAGTAGCTGAATTATAGATAATGCAGTGCGTACACCTTCATTTACCGTTCAGTCAGCTTACTTTTTTTTCCTTTTCAGACTCTGAGCTGGCTCTGATGTACAACGATGCTTCTGTACTGGAGAACCACCACCTGGCCGTGGGCTTTAAACTTCTACAGGAGGAAAACTGTGACATCTTCCATAACCTGAGCAAGAAGCAGCGGCAGTCACTGCGCACAATGGTCATCGACATGGTGAGACTCTGATTTGAGACTTAACCTTGAGTTAGTTTAAAATACATAACGTTATCAAGAGCATATGTTTCTTTGTATTTGGTCCATCAGCAGTTACACTTGATCGCAAAAATGTTTGCACCCTTACAACTGCATGAAGAAGACAGAAATTTTACACTTGTGTTAGATTGATCTCTCTTCATTATCACTTAAATAGTCAGTGGATAGTGACTCTAGTGCATAGTGGATGATACGATATAATAATAATAAAGAGAAAGATAATAATAAAAGTTACTAAAACTTACACCTGACATATTCAGGTTTTTGCTCATTTTAATTAATATTATTGAATGAAATGGTTCTAATGTGCTAGCAGATAATTTTACTTTAAGCATTTATTTCTTAAAAGAAGATTAATTATCTCCCAGTGCAGTAAGACTCGATTAAGCACAGTGATCTTTATAACCAATCATTTTATAAGAATCATACATCGGAAATAATAAATACATTCACATATACACAAGATGTTTTCACTTGTTAAGATATTATATAAGATATATCTCTCTTGAGAGGATGTGATATAAATGTTCTCTAATAACATGAATGCCCACCTTTGCCTTGAGCTATTTCTTTTGATTTTTTTCAGACAAACTTTCAGTTGGTTTCGCCATATATTTTGGATTGGTGTTTCATGGCACAAACACCAACAAACATTTTATTTTAAACTTCTTATTTTTTGTGGATAAGTTGTAAATATAAATTGTTACTTTTTTCCACCCATAAACCATGGGGGGTGTAAACTTTTTTCCCTCCATCATACCTTACCAGTTATTTGAAGTTAAGTACTTATTTTATGACTTACTTTAAAACAGGTATTAGCCACAGACATGTCCAAACACATGAATGTCCTGGCAGACTTGAAGACCATGGTTGAGACAAAGAAAGTGACCAGTCTCGGAGTATTGTTACTGGACAACTACTCGGACAGAATACAGGTCTGAATTATGGTTTTGGTTTTGTAGATTGTTCTAGAGGTTCCTTCCACTGATTTAAATTGAAAGCTTATGTTTCTACCATCCTCTGGCTTTAGGTTCTCCAAAACATGGTCCACTGTGCCGACCTCAGCAACCCTACAAAGCCTCTGGAGATCTACAGGCAGTGGACAGACCGCATCATGGTGGAGTATTTCACCCAGGGTGACCGGGAGCGAGACAAAGGCATGGAGATTAGCCCCATGTGTGACAAACACACTGCTTCAGTGGAGAAGTCTCAGGTACCACAGCAACATGAGCAGCCAAGTGGTTAATATGTAGATGGACTGCAGCTTTTTTTTCCAAAGCTTTTTGTCAGTGCTTTTTTTGTGCTTTCTCAAATACTGTGGCTGTTATAAGAGACAAGAGAAATCTTTCATAAGGAGTGACCTATAGGCAGGTTCATACACCTTTGCTCTGCTATGGTCAAACTAGTCCTCAGGCCTCAGACACCCTGGCCACAATTCACGTCTGGCCTTTTGTTACACTTTTCTGGCCACCGCTTCGCATTCTTGAAAGCTGCAATGTGATTGGCTCTCTGACCTTCTGTGTATATGCACTTCCATACAAGGTCTCTCAGAAGACTTGTGAACACCATGACGCAGTGAGCTTTCTGGAGCAAGAAATAGTCACTAATTTGAAACATGTTTATGTCATTGTGTCTTTAAGAGCTATTAGAGAGCTATTAAAGAGTTTCGTTTGAAACACAACAATGTGGCTATTAAAGGGACTTAGCTATTTGCAATGTCAGTCAAACAACCTCATCTTTTGAGTAGCTGGTTTTTAGCCTTGTTTAATGATGAAAAGTACCAGCGAGTTTAAGGTCTTTTGTTTTTTTAATACAAAAAAGAGGGAACGATACTAGAAATGATTTCTAATATACTGCCTTATGTCCTCGACTCAGTTTTTCTAATGATTATGAACAGACATTGTCAGCAAAACCCTTTATTTATGTCTTACAGAGATTGTGACAATGTGGAATTAAGATGTTTAAATAATGACTGATCTTTGTAAATATGAAATGAACTGGTGACTAGTTCATGTCACATTTCAGTTCTTATCTCTTTCAACACTGCCATGTAAACACTCAGCTAAGGATCACCATGTGTGGGTTTTAGCAATAATAATAATAATGATAATAATAATAATAATAATAATAATAATAATAATAATAATAATAATAGTGGTAGTTACTAATACTAATAATTAACTAATTCAGAAAATATTTTTAGGTCTTGCACTGATATCAAATCAAAAGTTTTAGTCTGGGTGAGCTAAAGTGTCTTTGCTAAATGTCTAATCACTGTTTGCCTCCGTGTGAAGGTGGGCTTCATTGACTACATCGTGCACCCTCTCTGGGAGACATGGGCTGACCTCGTCCACCCGGATGCCCAAGACATCCTGGACACTCTGGAGGACAACCGTGAGTGGTACCAGAGCATGATCCGCCACAGTCCCTCACCCCCGCCCGAGGAACAGGACTCAAACGGTGCCATTGGAGCCTCCACAAGCGAAAAGTTCCAGTTCGAGCTGACGTTGGAGGAGGAGGGCGAGTCAGACTCCGAGAATCCTCAGGAAGCACAGCACGCCAAGCCTGAGAGCACCACGACTCGGTGCCGCAGGACGTTGTCTCCTGACACAACGGACAAGGAGGCTGTGAGAGAATGAGACTAAAGAGACAAAATGTGCATAGCTAGGTGCAAAGCACTTCTGTCCTAATGACATGTCTCAGCGAAAATTTGCTCCTTAAATCTGTGATGAACTTCAGTGTGGCTGTAGCAGGCTCCCACTGAGCGATGCACCCCACACCAGCTAATGAGATAACTCCTCATTTCACCTATTAGCCACACATTTCCTGTTTTTCCTGCCAGATAAGCCTTTTAGTCCTAGCTTCTTAAGATGCATTTGTGTCTAGCACACAGGTGGCTGTAATGATCACTCATTGACTGAGGAGAGATCTGAGGATGGCTCGGCCTCTTCAGGGTCTATTAACAAAGCAAGGAGATCTTCTGAGAAAGAGAGTCTTCCTTCAAATGATGTACATGTTGTCTATAGAGGAAATTGTAATATTTATGGTAAGCTAACAGGGTCTAGGAACTTTTTTTTTGCACCGTACCATTAGTTTTGGACAAGTAGGAGTTTCATTTATCTTTTAAATGATTAATTTAGCATTCATTTGTATTTTCAATATTTTAGTCACTTTGATCAGATGAATGAACAAGTGACAGTCGTGCCAAATATTAGCTTGAGATGAAAATATGACACTAATAACCTCAGGATATAAATAATTATTTCACTTTAATGTAGCAAGGTACCCCTGTATATTACCCAGTGCATCTTTATTATACGCCACTAAAAATAAATCACCCATTTACACTGGTATTCACACTTACACCTCAATATTCACCGTTACATCTTTACACGTCTTCATGTATCATTAATAACTGATTAGATCTTGATATTGTGAAGATGTTAAATCTGATGTTAAAGAGGCACTGCTTTGCTCTAACTCAGCGTAAAAATAATAAGAGTATCGATTTGTTCATTCATTTGTTTTATGTGAAAATATCGATGGTGTGCAATTTGTGTAAATCCCAGTCATGGTGCAAGGTTTTCAGATCTGAATCATTTTATAGTGGTTTAAACCAGCTTATGTTATAGCAATGAGGAATCCAGATTGTAAGTGTAGCTTTACAATACAAGATATTTTAAAGGTTTTATATATTTCCAAGTTTCCAAATATTTCCCTTGCAAGTAGAAGTTTGAATTATTTTTATTTATGGCCTCATTTTACTCTTTAACACAACTAGTTTTCTTCAATGAGAAATCCACCCTGCTTGGTTTGCATGTTAATCCTTATAACTAACACACAATCTTCATTTCTATCCATGATTTATAAAAGTCAGCTTTTTAGTTTTAACACTGACAGGTTAGTCTATTTTCACTTTGGGTCACTGTGTCCTACACGTCCCCAATATCTTCTGTATGCACTATGTCTACGCTGGATTTCTCATTAATATGAAAGTGAATGTCACTGAAAAATGGTGAGTGAGAAAAGAAGTTCTTACTCTTTTATTCTTAGGAGATAACAGTCAAACCTGATCATTAACCCTTATGTTTGATATCATTGGAAATTTTTTTTCCTCCTATTAAACTCCACTGTAACTGTGCTAGCAATGTTCTCCTGTTATGCCATAGCAGCAGACAACCTCAAACTTCTCATGGGAATAACAAAAATACAGCATCAACAAAAAATTAGCAGCAGAATCACTAAGCACATCACAATTATTTCAGTCGAAATATATTTCATGTGTTTCAGGATGGATTTTTCCTTTAATGTTGCTGTTGTAAAGTTAATGACTACATGAAAGCTAAACGCTCAAGTCTGAATGCGCAAATATACATTTCAGTTTCTCATTGAGTGTGTATACTGAACCCATATAGAATGAACTAGTACAGCTGAGTAGAATATCCAGGGGTACCCATTTCTGATCTTACCTTCTGATCACCACTTCCACTCGTGTTTGTATCGTTTGTATTCGTTTTACCTAATGTCCAGTTTTAACATCATTATCTCAAACGTATTATTGACAGCTTGCAAACTGCCACAATTTGCTGCCTCGATTAAGACATGCCAGATATTAGCCTGTGATTTTGATCTGAGAGTCTTGAGGTTTTTTTTCCCTCCAGGAATTTGAACCAGAAATAATTCCGGCACATTTAAAGGGCTAGAGATAAACCAGGATCTTTCCCTGCTCTTCATTGACATCACTTCATTTTTTCAACTTTAAGTGTTTTCATTGAGGGTTTAATCCGTATATTTTTGGAATAAACTATAGATGACTAGACAATAATTTAAAAAAAAACAGACTGATTATAATATATAATTACATTATTAGTGTTTTGGTGTTTTTGGTCTCTCCTGTATTTCATCACATAAAGTAAATACAGAAATCCCACTTTTCTTTCCTTTAATATATTAAACAGAGGAAACACTAACACGGTGGTTCTTTCAGATATGAGTTGACCGAGTGCAGTCCATTCAATGCCACCAAACTGCACTAAAATGTGCACAGATTTCACACACATGCACAATGGGAGAGCACTCCAATGCCATAATGATGCCGTTCAGTGAAGTCATCTATCCGCTAAAAAGCACAGTTTTCGTGGTTTTTATGTTGTTTCATGTCTTTTTTTTTTTTATCTTTACTGATGTGCCACATTTCCTCTTGATTCTCTTTACTGGCAAGTCCTGAAATTGCCAAACTTATTTGTTGTGTTCATTGTTTGATGGCATTGTGTCTTTTTTCTGAAGAATAAGAGTGTTACTTCATGTAAAAAAAAAATAATAATAATAATGTTTTGTCACTCCTGTACCTGTTTCTGTACCTTCATGTTCCACATTCAAAGCCAAAAACTCCAGACTACTTCAGGTTGTTCTCTAGAACCTACGTCAATAAATTAACTTAAGCTGTCTACTTGTGTGTGTCTTGTAAGTAGTAAAGGATGTCCTGCATTCAGGAACAGAATCAGCCAGGTTATTATACTAAATAATTTTTTAAAAATGACACTGATATGGTTGCGCCATGCTACAAGTGTATCAGGCGCAGCAGCTTTGGTGGGTGTTTGAACACCTCAGTGCCACTGCTGGATGAGGGAGGGGTCCAGCAGCCAAAATATCCACCCAATAGTGTTTTTTTAGTCCAAAACTGATATTAATGAAGGTCTAGGGCAGGAGTCATCAACTCACAGACTGTGTCCAGATGCAGACCCAGCAAAGTATTTCAATGAATCAAACCGAGCCCTCTGAAAAATACTGTAGCAGAGCTGAATAACGTATGAAAAAAATGGCCATAGTTCAGCATTTCTGATGTCTTAAACATGACTCTTCACAGCTTTTGTAGTAGGCCCTCGTTTGTGGCTAACACACATAGTTAATTTGTGGCTAACACATATAGTTAATAGTATGTCAATAGTTTTCACAGACATGGCTTGTTAGAAAGAAGTTACCGCAGAACACAATATAACCACTTCAAACTGATGTATCTTATTTATAGTCATGAAATAATGACTAATGGTTAAAATTCAGTCACGTTAGTTGCTTATCTGGACCTTTGTAAGCAAAACATTTCATGTAGCTGGACCTTCACAAATTTCAGTTGAATATCCCTAAAGAATAATTATCACAAATTGTGAATGAAAAATAACAAGCTATAGTCTCCAAATATACACCTGCAATGTGCATCAGCAAGGTAGCTGTATGTAATTAAAGGTGTAATAATGGATTTTGATTTCTTACTAATAATAGAATAAGTTGAAAAAATATGTAGAATATGATAAAAAAAATTTTTTAAAAATCATGGTTTAAGCCATGACCTCAGGATATGTTTGTTTGTGGGTTTCTCTTGTTTTCTGGGTCTACATACGGTCTTAGAAAAACAGATTGCTAAACTGTACCTTTGTTATGGATATAGTGTACATTTAAAATGCTTTAAAGCAGTCAACTGTACCATAATTACCTTTTACAGTAAATCTTTAAAGGTGTTTTTTTTTTCATTTATATATATATTAATATATTAACAGCAGATCCTTTAAGTCCTGTAATTTGCGAGGTGGGGCCTCCATGGATCGGACTTGATGGCCAGCACATCCCACAGATGTTCGATTGGATTGAGATCTGGGGAATTTGGAGGCCAAGTCTGTCAGTGGTCATAATGTTATGGCTGATCAGTATATACAAAACACACACACACAAGTATGGTACAGTTTGGTACCCTTTTCTCTAAGAGTGTACAGAGATACATACAATGTGTACAGTAATTACATACAGTATGCACCTATAAATCAGGGCTTCCCAAACTAGGGGCTGAGACCTATGTGTGGTCACTAGATTTGCAAATGTGCTCATGAGAAAAACTCATAATGCCATCTTTTGTTTTACTCATTTATTTTACAAATTAATGTTATGAATATCACTCTAACTATGAAGACAGATTTTGTGTGCTACTGTTTTGAAATGTTATTGGGAGTCACAGTCTACCAAGCCACACTGTAGTGATAAGTGTGTGTGCTATTTTAGTCTTTTTCTATATACTGACACACTGCACTAGCGTAGGAGTTCAGCAATAAAAATGGACTAATTTTTCCGGTCTATCTACATCTGCAAGTTCCCTGAAAACAGTGAATCAGAAGTGAAGAAAATGAACAGAAAATATGCCAAAATGTTTATTGAATATAGATGGACAAGCCCTAAATTATAAAACTGGAATTTTAAAAAATGTAGAATGGTCAAGACTTCAGAAAAAAAAATTGATAAGGTCAATTTGGGGCTTGTTTGTGAAAAAAGTTACTTACATGAAAGGTTCACCTGATAACAGTTCACAACAGATTATTTCATAACAGATCATAACAGATTTATTAGATAAAACTGACTACATTAAGAAAATTAAGTCCAAATGTTTACCAAATTTTCCTGATTTAAATTTGAATGAAAATATTCTGTCTTGTGAAAGTGACATCAATGTTGTGGAAAAAAAAACTTCCAGAAAAAGGAAACAAATCTCTAAAGTCAACTGAGGATTTTCTAGAACTGTTTTATTTAACTGATGAATTATGGATTGGCTCGAGCCAGGGTGCTTTATAATGCATGAAGGCCCTGTGAGAAATAAGGCCCAACGCTTTATGAATATTTTACTGAGTAGGAGCGGTGTGCGCTGTCGCCATTGGCTCCCTGAGCCGTCACTCTCTCCGCTCAGCGCCTCTAACACCCGCCTCCTGTGTGCGTCACACGCCCGTCAAGTGACGTCAGAGTTTCTGCAGGTGCTGAGAGAAGTGCAGCATTGGCGTAACTGGCGTTTAAAACATCTCTCGCGGTAAGGCAACCCTATCATATTTACATGTTTCTCTTGTTTTCTGGGCTGCGTCGGAATACATCCGTGTTTCTCCGAGTATTGCTTTTCCTTAACAGCTGAGCAAAACCACCGTTTAAAAAAAAAAAAGAAAAGAAAGGAAGAATAACCTTCATTTGACATGGACCTCGGAGAGAAGCATCCTCCTGCTCTATTTATATAAGCACTGATGGACACATCTGGATGTTAGAATTCATTACAGTGTGTTGCGGGTTTACTGATCCTTATCATTTTGCATGCGCCCGAATATCCGCTTCATGTAAATAAAAGAGGCTTCAAATGTATTATCATTATTATTATTAATCATAATAATATCTGGCCTGCTTTCTTTTACAGTGTGCGTGTGGATTAAATGTTCAGTTACATAAGATCCGCAGATCACACATCAGCCATGTTGCTCATTTAAAGCCTAAAGGAATCAGATGATGCATTGCTATGGGGTTTAATTTTATATATATATATATATATATATATATATATATAAAAGGCCATGATGATGATGATGATGATGATGATGATGGTCGCTTGTAAGGATGACGCGCACCGAGGCGCACAGTCATCATCCGCCCAGAGAGCTCCATTTTCACACCTAGCTTTCACAAGACACCGCATTCTTACTGAGAATGATAAGAAATCCATGAGTCTCTGACTTGCAGGCCTCACTGAGAATAATGAAAACCTGCTGCTTATTGCACACGGATGGCGGATTCTTTAAATGGCTGGGTCAAGAGCTTGGATGTTCATTATGTGCAGTCTGATGTCTGTGTCAGTGTTTTAAGGAGCCTGGTGCACCATAATAATATTTCAAAAATGAGTCTGTGATTATTCCTTCCAAGCCCTAACAATTCATTTCCTGCTTCCAAAACATTTGTGATGTTATTATTATTATTATTATTATTATTATTATACAGTTCTACCATTCTACTATTCTCATCTATGGGGATTAGGGTGCCTTGGACTAGGTTTAGGCTTAATGGCCTTCCCAGTGCATGACTGGTCTGATTTGAGCACACCCTGACATTACCCAGAGTTGACCTTAAGCTCACTGTTTTGTCTAAAAAATTCTTATCTGAGGCTTATTAAAGTGCACTGCAGTTTCATAAAACGGCTATGGCTCAGCACTGGGGTAATGCTTTTGTGAGTTCCACTATGACGTTTAAACATCTTCATTCCTGAACAAGGATGTTTGTCTGCAGCATTTTTGTGGTGCTGATAAAGTATCAGGCTTCCACATCATGTGCTTCTAAAAGTGAGATTCTATTTTTAGGGCTCCTGGGCTATCTGTTATCTGTAGAAACATTGAAGGCACTCAGGGATGTTCTGGTATTATTATACAGAGCTCTCCAACTTACCAACGTGTAGAGTGCTGGTTATTTCTGAGTCATATGGGATGAATAAATAAAGGAGTTTATACGATGTACTGCTATTTTTTTTTTTTTTTGCAGTAGTAATCAATCACAGGATTAATTAAAGGCATTTATTTCATTCATGACGGACGTCTAGGGGTACACGATCAAAGCAGCCTAAATCGTGAATATTGGGGAACAGTAGATGCTTTCTTATTTGTTGAGTAACAAAGGTTTCTATGTCCTACTTAACGCAGGCATCACGTAGATGTTCAGAATGAGCACACCTTCATGCTCCACTTTGCTCTCAGCGATCAGGTTTCAAGGAAATAACAGTTTAGGGTTGTTGGTTTTTTTTTCTCAGAGCCCCACCATCTACCGTAGAATTCTCACATAACTACATGAAGTGTTAGAATGTTTGTGCAGAAAAGGATATTAGGACATTAGGATAAAAGCCAGGAAGTTGTTGATTAAATCCTTCCAGACTACATGAACCTCTCTTCCTACATTTTCTCCATATGGACTAATAATTAAAGGTTATACCTACTGCCATAAAAAAAGTAATTTCTAAGTTCATTAGAAATTTCATTTTCTACCTCCAGTTTCTAGCATAAGGCTCGCTATTTTATTAAGACCTCATCAAACTTTTGAAAGTTAAGGCTGAGTCAGAGCTTGCATCAAATGTCTACTAATGCAGGAAGCCTTACCACAGCCTGAATCATCCTGATTAAAATCAAACACTGTGGTTGCACCTATTACACAACATCTCACTAATAATATTCAACGCATATTTTTTTAAATAATTGTGTAATAAACAGTGTAATCAAATATTTCTGCAGCTCTAATCAGGTTTAGTCAGTTTTCTTGTCTGACTTCACACTCTTAGAAAAAAAAAAGATTAAATCTTAAAAGCTAAAGGGGTTCTCTGGTATGTGCCTCAGAGCGACCCTTAAAGAATCCTACACTGAAGTTCCTTATCCAAGTAAAGAACCCTTAACCATAGATGCATTGCATTTGGAAATACCTTTTTCAGTTATGTTTCTCTTAGTAGGGCCTACTCTCCGTTTTTTTTTTTCCATCCAACGTCATGAGACGACAGTTAGAAACAGTCTTGCAATCTCATACAAACTCATGATGGACATCCTGTTTGTGATTATGTTATGTAACGACCAACTACCTTAGATATGACTAAGGATAATTTAATATATCCATGCCTAATCTGCAACAGAGCCAGTTAAGGGCTGTTCATAGACTGTGGACAGTAGGCATCGTTTTTGGCTCAATCAAACAGAGGTCAGTGAAAAGCTATCACAGGTTCTGTTTTTAGATTTGCACTGGGGAAACAATTGGGACCTTTGCCAGTGGCACTGTATCAAATATTGATCCAACATGGCAGGACAAAATCTGATGGATGCCAAGCACTGGCATTTCTTTTAGTCACGTCTCAAAGAGTAATGTTTCATTCTTTGCCTGACTGATTTTTTATGGTGATTGACCTGGTGACATGTTGTCGTGTCTTATTGGCTAGTTATTAGAGCTGAGGTAGATGATGGAGGTTTCCCTGTTGATCAATAGTATGACATTCACTTACATTGTGCTGGTGTTAAATATTAAAAAGCAGTGACACTGCTCATGCTGTGTAGTGTGGTATTGTTAAAATGCATCAAAAGTGAACACACTTTTTTGTACACTTGTATAAAAGATTTTTAAAAATGAATGATTTCGGTGTAGCTTGACTAACTGATTGCACTGAGCATCTTATCAACACACTTTTAGCCACAATACGGCTTAAAGATTGATTGTTGTGCTTTTTAGATTTAAAAATCTTTTCAGGACTGAGATACTAATTCATACACCATGTCCTGCTCTCCTGTTTGTTGTTGCATTTAGTCTACTTATAAAAGTCTATTTACTACAAGAAAAGTATTATTAGATAAACTTCGCACTGTAAGGAGATTTCATTCCATCTATACGATGGGCATTTACTTATATTATTATACCCAATGAACGACATATCAAAGAGATACACATATAAGAAAAGAGTTTTGAAAAAAAAATCAAGACAAGCATTTAGAGATAGAATCTGAGAAAGTGAATGTTTCCATATCTCTTTTTTTTTCCTTTCAGATGGCCTCTGCTACAGATAACCGTTATGGGCAAAAGGAGTCCTCTGACCAGAACTTCGATTATATGTTCAAGATCCTGATCATTGGCAACAGCAGTGTAGGAAAGACCAGCTTTCTGTTTCGCTATGCAGATGATTCCTTCACTCCAGCTTTTGTTAGCACAGTGGGCATTGACTTTAAAGTGAAGACCATCTACAGAAACGACAAGAGGATCAAGCTGCAGATTTGGGTGAGATCGGGTGTCCTTTTCAGACATTATAATGCCATTGTTGATGCAATATGATATTCTGTAAGACGTAACACCATGCTCTTTTGACCTGGTATTTAAAATAAAACAGAATTAGAAATCTTTTTTTTTTTATATTGGGTGTACATGTTCATATATATTTCTGTAGAAAAAACTACTAAACTGTGTGTATTAATAAGAAAGCAGTGTAGAGACTGTGTCATTAGCATGAGATGAACGGTTGATAAGCAATGTGTTGTGTGATGTGTGATGGGTGATGGGTGACGGCCTGTAGCCTGGCAGCAGAGCGAGGGGAAGGGCGTATGATTGGATGGACACTGATGCACTGAGCTCACAACCAATCAGAAATGCACACAACGCCACTGTCCTGCCCCCTCTGTGCTTCAAGTTTCCCATTGTACTGCTCTGTTTTTCTAGAGCCCCCTCCCCCAGTGTAATACAGGATAAACCCAGCAAGGGCCAGCAAAATGGCTCTAGGCATTACACACTACATGCTGCACAGAAAATCTTCCATCTCATTTTGTTGTAACAAGCATATTGTTTTGTTTTTTATAATTAATATAGCTGCATTTGCATGTGTGCAAATATAGTGTGCATTGAGAAAAGCTGAAATATACATTTGAGACAGATGGGAAGTGTTTTCTGTTACCACGGAGCTTGTTTATGAGGCACTGAGCTGCAGTATGTTGTGCAGAGTGTCATGGAGACAAGAACCAGTCCTGCTTCTGTTCATTATAGGTCTTGCGGTAACCTAATAGGTCCCTCTAGCTGTGTGGGAATTGCAACCCTGTATGGCACTGACTGAGATGCTCTGTAGATAGTCAACCCATTGATTGCTTTTAATCCAGTCCTTATGATCATATCATTTCAGAAGCATTGTTATTTTTAATTAAGTGAATTCTAGATTAATTCTATTACAACCGATGAATTTTTTTTCTCTCTACTATGTGAAAGCTTTCAGGAGAGATGATTTGCACTTTGTGGTTTCTCTATAAAATGACAAGTAGCATTTTTGTCTTACTGACTTACAGCGGTGGTCGGCTGGTGAGGAAATGACTGTTAATAACTGTTGTGACATACATATTAACAGGAACTCACTTGTTCTGTGGACGTTCCACAACATAAAATATAACTATTAATTCTCCTGATTCCTCCCACCACCCTAAAACCATGCATGGTGCCCTGGCGTCCCACCCAGGATGAATTCCCACCTCACCAGTGTTGCCTGGATAGGATCCAGATTCACCACATCCTGACCTAGCCTATGCTGAAATATTTCTGTTCTGGTGGGAGTGGTCTTCCAGGATGGCCCCACCCACATCAGCAGGGCACAAGAGTTTGGTGAATGATTTGAGGGTGATAGCTCAGCCAATGTTCCTAGCTAACATGAGTTTGCTAACATGTTATGCAAGCATGTGGGAGAATATAGATTTTGAGAGGAAAACAAAATAACTGACTAAAAGCAAGCTCACTATTAGTTTTCAGAATATCTCCAGAGCTGAAAACCCACACTGATGTCCACTCTTGTCCTCCCATTTGCTTGATCCCATATCTTTCACTCTGTTTTTTTCCTGTTCCACTCTTTTTGCAGTTTTTTTTTGTGTGTAAGCTGTTGTTGGCAACAGGGGAACCAATAATTTGGTTGAGCGTTAGCCTTCTCTGCCACTTCTTCCATGTCAATAGTTCCACTGTAATCCTTGGCTTATTTATAGCCTTACCTTTTATAGTCTGTCCATGTACATGCAAAAATAATTAATAGGAAGCAAGAACCACCGCCTTGCATAGGACATTCCTTACTGATTATTACAGTCAGACTATAAATTTTAGCTGCTGATTACAATGTCCAGAACAGTCACATACATCCTTTCTCAGAGCTTGTGTTTTAGTGTTATCTGTCTGTTTAGCTTCTTAAATGCAGTTTAGCCAAATGGTTCTTAAAATCACTTTGAATTCAATTTAAAGTAAAATACAGCTGCAAGCAGCGATTTGCGGGCCCAAGCACCAAGGCTGCAGCGATGTCTTTTTCATCAGACAGTACCGGCTTGTGGATGTTACTGCAGCATCAATAAACATACACACTGAACATATTATAATCTTTGGGCCTCATTGCACAATGTATAGTGGAATTATGCTACACTTCCTGTTGGAACAGTGTATTTAGTAATCGCCTCCATTTAAGATACTGCAAATTCCTTCACAATTTAGCATCTTGCATATCTTTGACATCATGATGACCAAATCTGGTTTGAATCTGATGAACCCTGTAGGAGCAGTATAAGCGTGGTACCTGTCAAAACAAAATGCCTTATTTCCTGTTGGGTGGAGATAATGGATGTGATTGTGAAATTTGTCTGTCTTAAGAAGACGCATATGCCTACCAAATGTGATGTAGGTGAAACTGGATGCCCACAATGAAGAAAAATAACAATCCTAACATGTGATCATGTTGTACCTTTAATTATCTTTCTCAAACAAGTTTCCTTAAACCATGTTTTCCTGGATAGGACACAGCAGGGCAGGAGCGCTACAGGACCATCACTACAGCCTACTACAGGGGAGCCATGGGCTTTATCCTAATGTACGATATCACCAACGAAGAGTCTTTCGCTGCCGTACAGGACTGGTGAGTCCTTTCCTAAACAGAGCTCTTCTGTTATCTAAAACATGGATTTGTAACATAAGCACAGTGGCAGTTCAGTGGTTAAGGTTCTGAGCTAGTGATCAGAAGGATGTAAGATCAAATCCCAGGACTGTCAGAGAACCACTTCTGTCCATTTGAGCAAGGCTCTTAACCTTTAAATTGTATTTTTCTTTGAATAATAGATTTTTTGAACCATGAGCTGTTTTTCAAAGACACTGTCTAACTAATAATTTCAAATCCTTAATGTCAAATCCTTAAATGTTCACTATTGTCATATAACAGGTCTACACAGATAAAAACATACTCATGGGATAATGCCCAGGTGCTTTTGGTGGGCAACAAGTGTGACATGGATGATGAAAGGGTGGTGGCTTCTGAGAGGGGACGGCAACTTTCTGAACATCTTGGTGAGTTTATCTTTTCAGGATCTAATGCTAAAAAGCCCCATAGCTTGAAATTTCAACTGAGGTTCTCTTCCTTAACTACCAGTTCTGTGTTTGTTTAAAGAGAGATTTCAAGTCTCCATGGCCTCACACTTTTAAATTACTTTGTAGCAGTATTGGCTATAATATACAGTTATATTAATATACAGTTAATATACAGACACAGTACTTGTTTAAATCTATAATATTGACCACACTGTTTTGAGGAGGTAATCATCAACATTAGAGTTATCACTAACATTAACTAGCTAGCTTATTCTAATGCTACTTGCTATTGTCTGCTGGCTAGCTTGTTGCCAACACTTCTCGCTATTGTCTGCTGTTGTTTCTACACGGCAATTTCAGTCTAAAATGTTGCATGAATGTTTGAAGTTCACTACAGTAGAACAGAACCAGTAGCCCTGTAACTGTAAAAGTACGGTTAAAGTAGCTTTTTATGAGCTTTACATGCTCTGACAGAGCAAACAAAAGACACGCTTTCATGAAGGTGACCATGTTTTTTTTTTTTTTTTTCACCTTGCACTGTGAACGTGGCGAGGTGGGAAATGACATTAACTTGCAAATTACCACTTACAAGGCACCAGAACACAGCATTAGGCACTAAATGTATTTAACCATTTAATTTAGTTCTGGGTGCATCCAGGAAATATTAATTATATTCTTCTCTACACATTATAGGCTACAATTCTACTGTATGTTCACACTGTCTCTGTAACAATAAATTGAAATAATAAAAATGTTTTTGTTAACTCAAGTCTGTTCAAAATTTATTCCCAATATTTATACCTGAAACTAACTGCGTTAACTCAGAAATCAAAATGTAACTACATATACAGCAATCTGTGGGGTCCAGGCACTTTTGCAAAAACAGTTATTAACTCCGCCCTCTATGAATGGCCACGCCCACAGAATCTTGACATGTACATTCAACCAACCAAGTTACATCAGTTTGAGTAAACCAAGCTGTACCCCATTATCATTGCTTGTTGTCCTTGTTTTTGTGATATTACATTGATATTACAAAGTAAATGTCAAGTAAATAAAAGTGTAATCATGCCAATCAAACATTTTATTTAAAATAAAATCAATAGTCCAGGTCTGCACACTTCATGGGGCTGGGTCAATGGGACATCCAGCAGCAGTGAATGAAAAATAAAGGTTAATAAATGAGTTCATTTACTTGTGTTTGCTCCAGGGTTTGAGTTTTTTGAGGCCAGTGCCAAAGACAACATCAATGTAAAGCAGACCTTTGAGCGCCTGGTGGATATCATCTGTGAGAAGATGTCAGAGAGCCTTGATGCTGGAGACCCAGCCGTCACCGGAGCCAAACAGGGCCCTCAGCTCACTGAGCAGCCTGCCGCTCCACACCAGGACTGCGCTTGCTAAAAAAACCACACCCAGCCTCTCCAACTACACTGCCCTGCACTACCATACACAGGATAAAGGTAAAACAATAAGGGTTAAAGGAAAAGAAAATTCAAACATAGCTCCTCATAGAATAATTGTGTTATCTTTTGTTTTCTACCCTGGTCCCAATTCAGTTTGCGAGTGTAATTTTTTTTTTTCATCTAATAACTTACGACACTATCTTTGATTTTGCTGCAACATTGTTTTAGCCTTGGAGAGGGAAAGCCATACTTCAATATTTTACTATAAGAACTAAGTTTGGCGAAGCACAAATTATCCCGTGTTAGCTTCTCTTCCCTCTGTGTGAAACTTTTATCTGGCCTTCATGTGCCATCTTTTAACTTCCTCTGCTTATTTTTCTTTCCTTCATATTTTGTACCATCATTTATTTGCTCTCATGCTCAACTTTTGTTAAATGAAATATGAACAAATACTAGAGGAGAACCTTCTGTATATTTATTCCAAACATGTATATAGACAATGTGCAGTATTTAATACAGGTATAGTAACATATTTAAAAAAAATCATTTTAAAAATGACAAATCAGAGAACTATGAAGAAAATAAGAGGAGTCATGTAATGTTTTTGTGGTAATCCTTTGCAATGCTTGTCACAAACCTCTCTTGCATATTTGTAGTTCTTAATCATGGTACCTTTAGTCACTGAACTGCTGAAAGTCAGATATACATAGACATTCCTCAATGTGTAAATGCATGGAAGGAAATTAAGCCATTTAGGCAAATAGTTATAAGATTCCACACTGTTCGTAGTAGATCCAAACAATCTCTAAATAAATCTTCTAAATGAAAGAAAGTTCATTTAGAAATCACTTTGTGTGTTTATACTCACATTGTTGTAGTGACAGAACTTCTGCTTCTACCAGTGTGAAGAATTCTAATCACAGCATAACTTTAACTGGTGTTGCAAAACCATACTTTTTTCGAAGTCAATGCAAGTTTCAGAGGTGGGAGTCCCATTTCTGACCTTTTCTAAATGTTTCTGTAAACGGCTTGTCCTGGTGCAGACAATTTATTCTTACATGTTGTACTAAAGAGAAAAGTGGAAGGAAGGAAAAAACATCTCATGTTGTAAATGTGTTGTTGTCATGTCACATGACTGATAGTCAGGACTGTTACTTATTATAGACTTCGTATTGGCATTAATGAGAATATAAGACGATGATGACAAACAAAACCAGAGCCCCTTATGACATTTTTGTGATTTAAATCAGTTTCCCTACATTCCTGAAAATATAATTCCCAGTTTTCTTTCCTTTGCTATGCTGTCTTCCTGAAATCGACTGTAAATATATTTGAGTCTTTAGTTTTATGTGTGAATTGTGCTGTGACTCTGGGCTCAAAACAAACAAAAAAAAAAGAAGAAGCGATATGGAAAATTATTTAAAGTATGTGCTTTATCTGCTCTGTGTATGCTTGCTTGTGAATGAATGTGTCACTTTATTACAAAGCAATATAAAAAAAAATATGTTTTGAAGTATTTATTGTTTCATTATGCCCTTCTAGAGAGGAATATTAAAGGTTTGGGGGGAAAAAAAACCCTAGAGCTTAGCAAATCCTGTAACTTCACACAGATTGACAGGAAATGTGCTTACTGTGGAACTTGAATACTTCAAATTCACTTAAAGCAGGATGACTGAAATTGATCAAATGCACAGTAACCCTCAGAGACCAAACTGTGGACAGGATTTCCAAGCAGATGCTTTGTGTCCTTGTCCTAATTTATACTAAGATAATTTATTAAGTTATTGAGATATTGAGCAAAGCATCAGCGTTCGAACGCGCTGTTATTGTTTCAGTGCTCTAAAAGGCCTGCTTTTGTATTTCATTTTTTCGGGGTTGGTTTATTTTAAATTCTGCACCATTTAATTTCAATGCATTGTTGTGTTTTTTTCTACTTTTATTTATTTTTTTTATTCTTCTTTTTTTCTAACATGGGAATTCTGTGTACATTTCAAGTGAAAAAAGATCAACTATTATGCAGTAGTAAATTAACTCTAACAATAAGGGGCATGGTGTCAAATGTTCAGTGGTGAAGTTTACCAAACCTACTGTCTATGTTGTGGAAATTACTGAAATGAAAAAATAATAAAATAATAAAGGTTTGTGTTGTTAAAATATCTCAAAGTCATCAAGTTGCAGTGCTGTCTTTAGACATTTTTTTTTAATCACACTAATAAATAAGAACACAGTGTTATAGTGATATGGGGCGGCCAAAAGGAAGTGCAGGTGACAGAATACAGAAGGAGGAAGTGAAAACAGTGAAGAAGATGCAGAAAATAATAATTCTGGTGTTGTATTGGCCAGGTTCTTCTCCGCTGTCTAGCCGTATACCCCCTGTGTAAATGCACTGAATGACTACATTGTATTTTTAATATACCAAGTAGTAAAATCCTATGTTTCCTATCTATGGAGGCATACTAATCTGGCATTTAGTAAGTTAGTAATCAGAGTGAGTTAATCAAAACAGTGATTCTTAATCCTAAACAGTGAGTCGCTTCACGTATAAAAACGTGAATGAAATTTCACTAGAGGGCATCAGAGGACAGCGGTGTCCTGCCAAGTATTTAAAAATAGTCCATGTCCTTTGGGCCAAAAATGACGTCAGAAGACCGTCTGGATCAGTCATTACCATAGCAACAGATGTGTCCGCAAGGTCACATGATTTACAAAGTAGGATAATGGGTCTTGGCGGCGAGGTGGAATGAGGAAAGAATAACAATGTGTAATGGACTGAATAAAATGTTCACCTGCAGGAATCAGTTCCTGACCTCTCAGTGCTACACTTACTTTCCATAAGTCTTATATAATGATTTACCTCAGTACAGTACCAGTAAGAACTTAGACACTTCCATGAAGTAGATCATAGATACTAAGTTGGTTTTTTTTTTCGTTGTTGTTGTTGTTTTGTCCTGCATTACTTTGCACAGTGAATACTTTTTCTATTCCAGAACTGAAACATGATTTTAAAAGGCTAAAGGAAAGTCTTAATTACCCACTCCAAATAGCAATAATACAAATCATATAAAAATAAGCAAGCTTTTATGCTGTGTTTAAACAGGTGCTGTTTGCTTGACCCCCTGCAAGGTCAATTGCAACTGCAATTTAACATTCCTATCCTTTCTCTTCCCCACTCACAGCCTCACAAGCTGCCTTTTAGGGAAAAGTGGCAGAGTTGAGCAGCTCTTCTAGCTGTGTGGGGTTCATTTACGGTAAAATATAAACAGACGAGTCATTCCACGATCGGGGTGCCATTTCTTTTCCACTCATATTACATTTATATATGTGTATGTTAAGTAAAGGTAGAAACATTTTAAACATAGATAAAGTGTCCTTCATAACAACTGTAGCACCTAGCCTGATATAAGTATGTTTTACCCTGAAATATGATCATTCAAATACTTTACAAATCGTATTATTCCTGCATTAACGTATGAATCTGTTTACATCTCATGCTTGAAACATTTATTTTTCCATGAGTCATCCATTTTATGTTATAAAAAATGTACATTTAGTCCCACAACCTTCACTCAACCCTGTTACCTAAACACATTCACCTCTATGAATATATCGAATATTCCACAAGTTACATTTTCAACAGGAAGTTGCATCATCTGGATCTCATGGAAAGAAGAAACTTAAATACTCTCATTATTTTTAATTTTTCAATGATAGAGTGATATTGACTAAATTGTGGTATAAGGTAACTTTGAACGTTCAACTCTGTTACCCAAATTATAGATCATAAGTAAATCATAAATTAAAAAACAAATCATTATTGTTTTAAGGTCAAGGTCTTCATGCCATTATTATGGACGTTAGTTAACCACAGCGTATTTGCCAATTCCAAAACATATTTACTCTTTTAACATTTTACTGATTAAAAAACAAAAAGCAGTTGGTGTTAGCAAAGAGACCCTGTAAAAAAAAACAGTGTTTTATATCATGTTCAGTGTTTAATTTTTAAGTTAGTCAAATGGTGCTGGAATCTTGCAATGAAAGATTACAAGCCTGAAATGAAGAAACAAGCCAGATCCACTGCATTTTCAGCATCTTTGAAATTATTACAGGTCTTGAAACACTTTCAAACAATTACAAACTGCACCTCAAACTTCATTTGTTATATATTACTTAGATTAACCCGAAGAGGGCACTAAGTCACTGTTTCCAGCTTTTAAAACCAACCTGCAATCAAAACCCAACCTTTTTACTTGCTCGGGTAATTTCTCTGCTCATACTGTAAATGAATCAGTATCACTCACTTAAAATACTCCTTTATTTTTCCTTCAGTATGCTATGCCTTTAACTGCCTCTAAACGTCAAAAGTTTTACATCATCATGTAGGCAGAGGAGGGAAAATAATGTTTGGCCTCCCCTCATTATGAACCTGTTTCACACAACAACGTCACCTTCCAGAAGAAAGATGTATTATAAATCCCATTATATTGTCTGTATGTCATAAAGTACAATATAACTGGAGATAACCAACAATAAAAGCTAATATTTTTTTAAATTTCTGCTTAAAAATGGCTTTTCCTGTCATTGTCCTAGTGTTTATGGAGGAGTCAAGCAATTTCAAATGATGTGTTTTTGTCAAGCTCTTTTCTGTAGTAACAAAGTAATAATAACAGGTTAACAAAAAAGTATTTATTAAGGCTACTCCACATAATTTACAGCACTTCTCCATGTCCATGTCCATTGGGAAAAAGACAAATGAGGCAGGAAAAACTGAAACCAAAAACCAAAATTAAGGTCTAAGAAAAAAATTAAGATTTTTCTACCATTGAGGCAAAATGGATGTCATTTCGGGGCATCCAATATTTAAATGATCAGAACATATTTTTTTTCTGCTACTTGATCATTTATGAAATTGAGAAAGGGGATCAAAATATTCTTTGCTTTCACATTATAATGACTATGTGTGTTTTTTTTTTTAACAGAATGGTCATTTACTACATAGGATAAGTGTTTGTTTTATAGCAAACTGCACCAAAAAGTAAATGATACATTCAAATTTGATTCAGTGGATGGGGAAAAAAGTGTCATGTTATACATCTGGTGAGAAGAAGAAAATGATGAAAGAAAAAAAAGGAGGTATTGTGTTTGTGTTCAGTGCTGGTTTTTGACGCCCTGTGGTTTTCCAGGCTTTTTGTCTTGTGGCTGTCCACGGCCAGCACCTTGCATGCCTCTTCCCCGGCCACCAAACACACCTGAGAAAAGGGATGTTTATTCACCAAAATGCTAGGCAGAGGTTTTACTCTGATGATGCAACATGAACACTGATGTGTTAAGTAAAGAATAAACCACTTCGGGAGGTGCTCTTAGAGGAAAATCAACATTTCCATGTAATAGCACATCATGAAATGTTTTGTTCCACTTATACCACAGAAAACTGACAACGATTACAATATATTTATTAATGAAAGACACATCATGCTTTTTGACCATTTACAGTTACATCTGCGAGACAAATTACTTCCTGATATCAGTTGCGTTAAAGCAGCTATAAACAGTCGATCCCTCAGTAGCCTCTTTTTGTCCCTCTCGCTTTAAGGTAATAAGAAAAAATAACGCTACTTGTCATGTTATCAAGAAACCGGGAAACACAAAATCCTCTGTCCTGAAACTCTACAGTGGTGGAAAACTTACTGACGCACTGACACTGGAGACTCCTTCCATCTCCTAACAGACGTCTTCACCATATCAAATACTGTTCCTTTTTCTTTGTTAAGTAAAAACACATTTTTTTTTAAATCTGTTTTTTTAATTAGACTTATATTATGTGAAGCGTCCACTATGCAAGTCCCTGTGAATGAGTTGTTACTATAGAAACGATACCGTATTAGAACTAGTGCATCAATATAAACCTGTGATTTGAATTACAGTCAGCACTATTGTGAGCTGCTCTTATAGAAAATTAATCAACACTTTTCTGACCAGCTTTGAGAATTTAGCAGCACTGTGGTATAAGGGCAGATGACATCATTAAACGTCATTGTGTGACCAGTCTTACCTCGGCCGGCTCCGCCTCCTCTGCCCTTTCCCTGCTGTTTATTCTGCTGCATGCCACCCCGGCCACGGCCCTTGGACACGACTTCCTCTTTCACCATGTCGATGATTTCATCAGGGATCCGCAGGTATTTGATCGTGCTTCCTCGGATGTAGCATTCGGGCATCCTCCAGAACTTATCTCCATCCTGCACAAACACACTCGTGTCATTCTTAAAGTCCAAGATCTGGTCTTCAAGCAAATCAAGTACATCTCTTATCCTGTATTACTGTATCACCACACTGTGCAGATTATTTACCCGGGAGGTACAGATGACTTCTCTTAAATTGATGTTCATCCAGTTGTCACAGCTGACCAGATGACCGTTGTATGTCTCTCCATTCTTCAGCTCCACCAGCTGGAAATGGTTACAGTCATTAGTCGCACATTGTCTTACTGCCTCTCCTAATTTCCCTACTCTGAGCAATTCCTAGAGTTGACCGCTTACCCTGTAGCTGCAGTCATGTGAACTACCAATTACTGCAAGGGTTATTATGTATAATTTGTCAGCCCCGCTCTATTCTATCCATCAGTGCAAAGAGAGCAAAACTGCTGTTGACCAGATGTGATTGAATGATCTTCAACATTCAGATGGTTAGGGAATGGTAGGAGTGCATCAGGCACCGCAGGTTTTTAAACCTGTCAACGTCACTACCAGGTTGAAGAAGAGCTCACCAATCAAAATAATCAATTAACAGTAGTGCTGCGGTTAGAAACGGACACTGATGAAGGGCTCGAGGATGACGGACACAGCTATAAATATGGAAATGAATGCTGGCCCACTTTCCACTGGGACTGACAAACTGTACAACAGCAACCAGATGGGCTAAAGTCAATAATTGTAAACCTACATGTTACATAAACCTGAGAAAAAAACCCAGTGAGTGTAGGCAAGATCATATTTTATTACCCACTGGTAGTTTTGACATTATACATGCCATTACATCATCATTACACTAAACAAAATTTAGTGAACTTCATTAGATCAGTGGGTCTCAGAGTGGGGTCCAGGGACCTCCATGGGTTCATGAAGCTCAGCCATGGAGTCAGTGATTTTATTACTTTAGTTACTACAATGGAAATCACAACCACCATTATCAAAATTATTATATTTACTACTAAGTGTTTATAGTATTTGCCATTTGACTGGCCTCCTGAATTAAATGGGTTTCATCCAAACCTCAATACAAAACAAGTAGCATATAAATAATGTCAATTTGGAGCTAATGTATTTTGTTCAGGAATAAAAAAAAACCCTCTATGGATCCAATAAAAACTGTAAGTATTGTACACAATTAAATTGGTACTGAGGGAACCTGTTAAATTTATTTTACAGTTTTAGTCATCCCTGGCTAAAAAAGACAGACTTGAAAACCCCTGTATTAGACAATTTAAAAGATTACTACAAACTACAAGCAAGTTACAAGCAACTGTTATCTGTATACCAGCAGTTAAGACAGTGTGTGGTCTAAGTAACTGCTCAGAAATGATGAGAAACGCTGGAATTTCCAGACACTGTGCACACACATGACGATCCTCTCTGTCCTTACCATTGGGTGGTTCTGCGCTGTTTTCAGTAAAGATAGTGGAAGCTGTAAGAGAAAAGAAAAACAGGCTCAGCATGACATTCCTCTTTGAGCCATCTTTAATCACTAACGTCTACATTGCTTTAAGCTTTGTGTGTTGTTCAGGTCAAATTGTCCAGTTTTACTTTTTTTTTTTTTTTTTTTTTTTAACTTAAAGGGGAACTGGAGTAAAAGGTAAATGAAAATTTGTGCTTGGTTTATATTGTCCTGCATATGACAATAATTGTTTTGTAGTATATCTGCCCCTGTATAAGGGATGTAACCAAATATAAAACACGTTATTTGCAATGAACAGATACACATGCAGGTGCGAACAGCAGGCACACTGTTCAGGACTTTTTTTTTTTTTTTTTTTTTTAAACAAAGCTTGTCAGAGAGGATCGCAGAGCATCTGGCTGAGACTAAAAGTGTGCAGAGAGGGAGTGGGAAGTTTTTACATTCATGTGAACGTGCGCTTAGTGAGCTGTCAGATGTGAAGCTCACAAAACCAACATGTTCACTGAACATGCGGCGCTGCACAATGCATTTACAATATCTTCAATAACTGCCTGGTCAGGGCCGCTGAGGATTAAATTAGTTTGTCTATATTTTGGAAAACCGAACCTGCTGAATACAACTAATAAGTGCATGAGTGGAAGTCCTGCGCACATCTCTATTTGAGACCATTTAAGAACTCTGTCAGAGGAAACGCACGCCAACATTCAACTGCTTGGAAGCCAAGTTACAACTCTATGAACATACAACTTCTCATAATGATTTATGAGCATGGGAAGGGGCGTTGGGGGCGTGGCTATAAAATGACTGACAAGAAGCCAATCCAAATACAAACAAACTGCCTTCCAGACTGGAAGACAGGTTTTCAAAGTGAGTTTTTTCAGTTATCTAATGATTTAATCTATGATTTCCCACATTATTTGCACTAGTAAGGCATGAAAAATATTGACTACTGCACTTTTAATTACCCGGGAGTGAACCCTTAGCAGACTAAAAGCTTTGTACTGTGAGTCAGCAGCAGACTTATAAGTTTATTGAGCATCACACATTGTATGAAATGATGCTAATAAAAATTTTGGTCAAATTCTGTGACAGATTGCATTACTGTTCTTGAGTCTGACTGGTTAGATGGTGCTGATTAACTTTCCATAACAGCAGCTCTGACATTAGGTTCAGCTGCAAGGATTATTATAGGATTATTATTTTTCTCTCAGCTGTCCAAAGTCAATATGACTCGTAAGCAGTAAATCCTCTGCTGAACAGCGAACAGATCACACGAGTAATGCTGCCTTCACGTGCTGCTGGAATTACCGTAAATACCATGAATAACCCCAAAAGTCGTAATTACGACTGGGAAACTCGGAGATAATTTTCATAATTAATTTGGTTTCCGAGAGGGGAGGAGTCCTAAACTTTCACCATGGCGGAAGAGAGAACAGTTTCTGTACTGAATGACAGATTTTGTTCATTTTTCTAAAATGCAGCTCACTGTTAGTGCTTGTCGTTTTGGTCCTATTCATGTATGTACTATATCAGCAACCAGTCTATGCATGTTGAACATTTTTACACCATGTATGAAAATAGCTTGTATTTGACCAAAATACCATTATCATTAGCAAGCTAGCTAACTGAGTTATGTGTGTTATGGTGTTAAAATAAAAGTAAAATTTTAAAAAAGGAAAAAGAAATATGTATGAATAAACCTGACGTTGTCCATGTTTCATGTTCTTTCCTACAACTAAGCATGTGAACGCGACACACTCGTAATGCCACTTCAGAAGCAGGAGAATTGCGGCAGCACCTGAAGGCAGCATTAAGCCCAAAGCCCTCCGCTTTACACCACTAGCTCACACTCAGTGCTAACGTCAGCTTGCTAACTATTTACTCAATGCAAAGATGGAGCTAAACAGCAAGCTAGTGCACAATAAGCACATCCCAGCCACTCCAACAGATTCAGGGTTTAACATTTTACCTATTCCTCTGAGTAACCTGGTCCATTTTCTCCATGCATACAGTAACCCATGGTAACTACGTAGCTAGCTAATCGCATGTTAGCACTCCATCTCCGCCGGTTATTGTGAATTTACGTGAACATATGAACATATTTACTTACCATAGTGGCTAACTGAGAGAATAACCTACTTGTCCTTTTAGTTATAAATTTCTATTTATTTGTTCTAGCTGCTAATATCGGCTACTTGCCAAATTCTCGTTATAATATAACGCGGTTCAAACCACATACTGGTCTGCGCGGCTATTTTACTTCCGGGTTATTACCACACATCCCGGAAGACAAAGAAATAAAAGTCCTGTGTAATAAGAGTTTTTGAGATGTTTCCAAACCTCACAGAACGAATGATTTTTTTTGTGGTGTGTTGCTTACTTGAAATAATCTGATTGGCCAATACATGAAATAAAAACGTATTAGTTTATTATATATACACAAAAGAGGTTGTACAGTCAATTCATAATGCAAAAAATTATGAGGGTCCTGGAATAGTCTTGCTTGGAGCTTTTTTACACTTCACTCCTTTTTTCAGCATCTTTCCTTTCTTCTTCTGGATGGCTTCCTGAATTCTTCCCTTGAATTTCTTTTTTTCTCTTTTTATTTTGGCAAGCTCATTCTTCCTCTTCTCCTCCAAATCAGGGTCCTGTAATTTAAAAAGAACTTTATTATTCACATACAGCCAAAAGGAAAGCAAGTATTCCTCCATCGTTAAGCAGTTGTCCTGCCATTCCTACACCATCATGCATTAAAATGAGAATTGTTCATCTGTTTCAAACAGATACTTACTTTCCATTCGAGAATCATTTGCTTCTTTTTGTTGATTTCCTTTTTCTCATCAAAATCTGTTGCTTCTAGCTTCTACAAAAAATAAAGAAAATACAACTTCTTATACCCTGAATGAACTGTTTGCCCAAAACAAACAAAGAAAAATCAATCATCAGTCTTACAATCTCACACTGTCGTCTCGTCACGTTGACTTGGGTAAGAATCTTCAACACCTCTTTCTCTTGAACTGGATACTCCTTCAGTTTGGCCTCTAAACAACCAAAACATCTTTGTTTTATTTTAAATTGCTACTGCATACAGAGTAAAGAACTGTCCATAGGATGCACAGCATTGATAAGTGACCATTATAATGAAAATACTGAACGTGTGAAAGAGCCTTGTACCACTAAAAAGCATTATATCATATTTCACTGCATTGTGATTTCTGAGATTTTTAAACGTAATGATTTGCTTTGGTTGTGTGAACTTACGGATCTGCTCCTCAATAGCACTGACCAAATGAATGTCGTACTGTGTGACCAGCGTAATAGAAACTCCATTTCTTCCTGAAATACAAAACCAGGAAGTTAACCAGGTGTGAATGCAAACAGTTAAAGTAAAGCCATGGATTTTGTGTGAAGAAACAAGATACCTGCACGTGCAGTTCTGCCTACTCTGTGAATGTAGATTTTTGGTAATCCTGGGGTATTATGATTGATGACAACCTGCACTGTAGGTATATCCAAGCCCCTTTAGAGAAAGTATGAGAAAAAAATAATTTAACAGAAAAAAAACAACCAAGAGTGTGTATATGTGTATTTATATATATATATATATATATATATATATATATATATATATATATATCTACACACACACACACACACACACACACACACACACACACACATTGTATATCAGAGGCTTAAGTCTAATAGAAGGACCTAAAGCAAAACATTCTCATCTTCAGCAGTAATCATACCTGGCAGCTACATCTGTGGCTATGAGGATCTTGAAGATATTGGATTTGAACTTGGCAAGGTTTGCAAACCGTTGTCTCTATATTACACAAAAACAATGATATAGATACATGAGGAGAAGAATCCAGAAATTCTGAATATAATATGCACAGTTCGACTAAATAACACCTACACACCTGTTTCATCATGGAATGCAAGGCGATGGCAGGAAATTTGAACTCGCGAAGCATCATTGTGAGTATTTGGCAATTTCTAAGCAAGAACACACACACAAAAATTATTAGATAAGATTAGATCATTAGTGATAATATAGATAGGATTTGTGGGGGGAAAAAAGGTCTCTAATTGTTAATTTTTTACTCATTGCACCCATGTACACAAAGCTCCGCCCACAAAACTTATGGTATTTAGCATGCTAACTAGAATTACCATTAGCGAGGAAATGACATCACTTTTAAGTGCACTCCAACATTCAACTGCTTGGAAGCCAAGTTATAACTCTACAAACATGCAACTTCTCCTCATAATGATTTATGAGCATGTGAAGGGGCGTTGGGGGCGTGGCTATAAAATGACTGACAAGAAGCCAATTCAAATACAAACAAACTGCCTTCCAGACTGGAAGACACGTTTTCAAAGTGGGTTTTTTCAGTTATCTAATGATTTAATCTATGATTTTCCACATTATTTGTACTAGTAAGACATGAAAAATATTGACTACTGCACTTTTAATTACCTGTGAGTGAACCCTTAGCAGACTAAAAGCTGCTTTTTATTGTGAGTCAACAGCAGATTTACAAGTTTATTGAGCGTCACACATTGTATGAGATGATGCTAATAAAATTTTTGGTCAGACTGCATTATTGCACTGTAAAGATGATCCTTTAAATTCTTCTAATATAGGAAAGTTTTCAGGACAGATGGATTTTTGGTTTCTGGGTAACATCACAAGCTGCATATTAATTCAAGAGAGTGAAAAATAAAAAAGACTGATGAGGGAAAGTCTGTTTATAGCTGTTATAACATAAGCAACAACAGGAACAAAACCTGTTTCACAGATGTTCCGCAACATTAAACATAACTATAAACAGATAAAAAGGTATGACATGTCAGTCTTGCAAGAGGAGTAAAACACTTTGGCACATGCTGTTATAGGAAAATAATCTACTTCAGGGTGGTAACAGTTACTGTACTTCACATCCAGCTACATCACACCACCTCACCCAGATTATTTTTCTAGAACAGCATGCCCCCATTGTGTGTCACTGTATTTGCAAGTGACAACATTCTGCTCTTGGCTTTTTTCCGACGTATGGCGTAGGACCATTTAGATCTTGAGATTCGGGTCAAGAATTACTGACACTGCTAGAACTTGTTTGTCGTGAACACACCATATTAATTTTGCTTCACAACTAAGTTCTTTGCAATTTCTGTCTGCAAAAGCATCATCATGTTGAAAAATTATACAGCCTTTATTAACATCATTAATACTACTTGAAATCTTACTTACTTGCATGTGTTGGTGAAAATCATGATTGACCAGTCATCGTGTTCGTCTTGGAATTTTTGGATAAGATTCACCAGGTACGCATCTTTGACTTTCTCGGGCGTAAGGATGTATCTCTGATCTAGCTCTTCCACTGTTCGCACTCTGAAGAGAGAAGTGAGGAAATTACTTGGGTTATAAAAGGCCCATTAGCTGTTCGTTCTCTGAGCATTTCCATTTCAAAAACCACTTCACTAATGCGACATATTCAAGTAGCTTTTTCCTCTGCAATTACACTTTGCTCCTGTAGGTGTGGGGCATGTGTTTGTTTTTGACAGACAGAACATAGAGAAATAATGAACCGAATGAGAGATCAGCCCGTAGCCATAATTGTGTGCTCTCAGTCTTTGGATAAAATTCAAATCATTCAAATTCTACCTGCAGCAGAGGTTAGGAAGGCAAATCTCACTGGATTAACAAACCATCAATGCAATGCAATGTTTATAATAATCTGATGGTCAGTAAATATATGCTATATGGCCAAACGTTTGTGAACACATGACCAATCACACTCATATTTGTGTTCATTCAGCAATAAGAGCATTGGTGAGGTTCGGCACTGATATTGGGCGAGGAGGTCTGGGGTGCATACGGTGTTCCAGTTCATCCCAAAAGTGATCAACGGTGTTGAGGTCAGGGCTCTGTGCAGGACACTCAAGTTCTTCCACTTCAACCTTGTTGGAAAACCATGTCTTCATGGACCTTGCTTTGTGCACAGAGGTATTGTCGTGCTGGAACAGGTTTGGGCCTCTTAGTTCCAGTGAAGGGAAATTTGTAATGCTACAGGATACAAAGACATTCTATACAATTGTGTGCTTCCAATTTTGTAACAACAATTTAGGGAAGAATGACATATGGGTCTGATAGTCAGGTGTCCACAAACTTTTGGCCATATAGTGTATTTAACATTAATATTTACTAAAGCAGTGAATTAAAACATGCGCAAGAGCAACATACACCTCTCTGCATCAAAATATTGCCTAATGCATCTCTTCTGTTTATATGACTTCATGTGATACTGATGAGTGTAATACTGGCTCCCTGAACTGCTAACCGGGTATTCAAATACCTGTGCACATCCTGAGAGGTAACAGCTCTCAGCTTGTGATAGCAAGAGTTGGGAATTTAAATGTTAAGAGGGCTCCAGACTGCCACTGGTTTTTGAGCCCTTGAACAAGCACCTCGCTGTCTCCACAGTATGCCTGGATTCTGGTCTATGTCAAACTAGTTAGGCTACTACATTAATAAAATGGTTAAACTAACAAACTTATTCCATAGGGGTGTTTACTGAAAACATGTTTTCAACAAGCGCATTGAGATGATGTGTCCTTACTCGGATTTGTGCTCCCAGAAGAAAGGCTTGTTCATAGCAATGCTCTTGAGTTCCTGCAGTGTGTCTGTCAGCGTCGCACTGAAAAGCAGCGTTTGCCGTTTCGCTGGTACAATACTGAGAATAACTTCCAGGTCCTTAGTGAAGTCTGTGCAGCCCTGCTCCAGCAAACGATCTGCCTCATCCAGGATCTAGTGACAAAACCAAATTCATATCAACATTTAAGCTCTGCTTGATTAGAGAAACCTTACAGATACTAATAATAGATACTAAGGATGTGTGAGTGTGGCTGCTGTTTTCTTACTAAGAATCGGAGTCTCTTCATATCAAACGTGTCAGAACTTCGAATGTGATCTGCTAATCTCCCAGGTGTGGCGACAACAACGTGTGGCTTTTTGGAAAGCTCCAAACCCTGAGTCACCATATCTTTTAGAAACACAAGCACAGAGCCTATTTTACCAACTCTTATACAGAACGAATGTAAGAAACACAAGAAACTGATGTCTGATTATAGATTGTGTCTGATTTAAAGAGAATGTACACAACTGTCTTGCTGGGTATTAATGTCCAAATCTGGTTTTTCACTCTATATTAACTGTGTTTAGGTTTAGTTTTCTACCATACCCATTCCTCCAACAATGATACAGTCTCTCAGTCCCAGAGGCTTTCCCAAAGCCCTAAACTGTTCAGCTATCTGATAAGCCAGTTCCCTGAGGAGTCAAGAAAGGAACAAGATAAACACAGAGTGGTATATAGTGCTTATGTTATTTTATACCAGGTTAACGACTTCTTGTGGGACTTTCAGACTAAGGAACAATTTAAAATGCTACTTGAATAAAGATAATCAACCTTGTAGGCGTTAACACCAAGCAAAAGATGCCGTAGGGATCTTCAGACAACTTCTGCAGTACCGGAAGCACAAATGCTGCTGTTTTTCCGCTTCCGGTTTTCGCACAGCCCATACAGTCTCGACCTTAATTTAAAGACAGCAAATTAACAAATATATTACTAACTTTAATTATTCACTCACTCACTTACGTACTTACTTACTTACTTATGGTGTCGTGAAAAGTAAAAACACAGAACCTACCTTCCAAAATAGCTGGCATGCAATTTTCTTGCACCGGGGTCGGTCGGCTGATACCCATCTGTTTACACTGGTTAACCAGCCACTCGGACAGGCCAAGAGACGCAAAAGTTGCCATTTTGAATTAGTTGAATATTATCACAAAGACCTAAACAGTTCTGGTGATTGTTACCAAGTGCAAACCCATCAATAGTATCGACATTTCTGCCTCATATTCACGAGCGCTGTAATCCAAACACCCTCGTGGAGCTTTCAGTGAGGCGCGTCCGTTCTACGTCATAAAACTGCGTCCCGACGCCAGGAGGTATACCCCGACCAAGGAGAATAGATAACGACACAATAAAACTTAATTTGTTATTAATTGAAAGATATATTACGGAATTTGGCCCTTGTTTCCAAAGATATTCCGATTTTTTAAAATTATTATTATTATTTTAGGATTTTCCCGGAGTTTATACTGACCAATCACCGGACGAGTTGGGGGCGCACTATTAGCCAATCCTAAAGCGGGAGGCGGGACTTGTCAGGATACTGTTTTGAAATTGTATCATTAAAGAAGAAATTACAGAGCTGAAAAAAATATTATCTGTACAATTACTATCAGCTATATTTTCATCCAGAAATGTAGAAGAGAGTTTGCTTTATTGGCATTTAGCAATTAATTTCGGTGAGATCTATATAACGGATTCTGCGCAGAGTCAAGGCGACGTGAACACTCCCAAAACTTATAGCATTACGTAGCCAGAGAGAGAAAGAGAGAGAGAGAGAGAGGGAGAGAGAGAGAGAGAGAGAGAGAAAACAGGTGGCTTGTATAAATCAGGTGATCCGTTTGACTTTGTTCCCTTATTAATGCTGTAGTATATTTGCTCATTTGGATAGATACAGGACTGATCAGGCTCCAGCTTGCAGCCTTCGTGGACCCAGAAACCCTGAAGTGTAAACGTCCTGCATGTGATTGGATCTGAAGAGCATCTTCATCTACAGATATGCCTGCACACTTTGCTGGCATGATTTCCAGGTCATGTGTGATGAGAGATTGTTCAGTCCCTGCATGATGTCCTTTCCCGAGCACAGCGGGTTCAAACATGGCGGAGTTGGATGGTGGGGAACTCTCTGCGAGTCGTTCACAGAGCAGGTAACCATACTTCCCTCCAAGTTTACACAAAAAAAAAACACCTTGACTTTGTCCAGCTTCATGGCCGGAAGAGACCCGTTAGCTCTCTCAGTCCAGCCCAGATGTGCTCTGGAGCCCTAATGTTATTGCTCTAACACCTTTAGCACCTCTTTCATGTTCCCTAGACTTAAATCTAATTATTGACTATTTACACCGAGGATGTTTTTAACAACGCGATGCTTAAGTTAAATTACTACTTTAGATTCTTTTAACAGTTTAAAATTAAACCAAAATGAGGCAGGCAGTGTCTAGGGGAAAAATTGTCCTGTGCTTATGCTACCTTCAAGTGCAGGCGGAATTTTGGGAAACACCAGTTCACGACGTAAAAGTTCAAAACAAACGTCCCTTTGAGTGTAATTACGACCAACAATTACTGTTCCATCATGACTAAATCACGGGTATGTTACGTCACGTTACCTTGGTTTCATTGTATACTTTTTACAATACATGGAAATGTTAAGAAGACGCCAAAATAAATGAGGCTAGCTGTATGAATTCGAATGAAAGTGGGAAACATAACTAAACGAAAAGCACTTGAAGGAAGCATTAGTCCTGGATTCATGTACAGTTAAGTCCATAAAAATAATGCTACAACTACATAAACAAGTGTCCTGCTGTAATAAATGGTCAAATGTCAAAATTAGAGATGGGACACTCTATCTATCTATCTATCTATCTATCTATCTAAAGGTACTTATCATTACTAAAACTGATAAGGAAATGAGTAATGTACTTGGCATTAGTCAAAAAGGAGTGGCACTGGACATTTTGTTTAGCTCTGTATATGTTGATTACTGCCATGTGCTGCTAATGAAATCCTCACGCTGAGTTTTATGTTTAAGATGTTATGGTGTTTAAACAGTATCTTTAATAGAGCGAGCGAGGATGATCCAAGGAGCAGAAAAGGGAAAGGAAGCATGTGTGGCTCAGTGCTCGCAGAACTGAAGTGCTCTCACACGTGACAGTTTCTCTGCACCCTTGCTTCACTGCTCTACGTCTACAAATACCTTTGTGAGATGGCGATTCACAGCACCTTGTGCTCATTTAAACCACCACACTTGCTGATACTGTGCTGTATACTCAGGTCAGCTGCCCTCACGCTCTATTAAAGATGCTGCCTAAATGCCATAAGACATCTTACACTATGACAACGTACACTAGGTCACGTAGTATCACATGGATTGAAGCCTTTTTTAATGAGCGTACGGAAACAAGTACGATATCGGAGTGATAGCTGATACCAGTATCAGTACTGATGCATGCCTAGTCAAAATAATAACAGCTGCTCAGGTAAGAATACTGTTATTGTGTACTATTTAGTTGCTGTAGTATATACTTACAGACTTGAAGAAAAAAAAAAACATGCTGGATTTAGGAATATGAATTTACTCACTGTTATACTACATACTATATACTATAAGTTCAGACCTCCGTTTAATGACTCCTGTTGGGTTTTTCCATTATTTGCTATACTTTGGTTTCCATGTCAACAGGTTATGTGTTGGATACTGTTGGATTATTACCTGTTTTTCCATGATTATTTTCGGTTTTGTAATATATTCTGATTTTATGGTTAATGGATACATGATTTATTCATTTTAAGATCAGTTTAATGTGATTTATGTAACTGTCTTTGTTTACTTCTGGCGGTCCGTTCCTTGGATCATATTGTTCAGTTCTTGCCCATGTTTTTCTTCCATCTCAGCTTTGGATATTATCTATATATGTCTTGCATGTGCCTTCTTACATGTGCACATCAGTATAAAAAGCCTGCTCTGTCCAACTTTTGTTTAGACTAGAGAGCGATAAACCATCTCTTATTGTTATAACCTGGCTCTTGGTCTCCTGATTCTTCAGTCATCTTACTTCTGATGAAACTGCAGTGTTTTGATGGTCGTCCAGAAAGATTTACAACAATGCATAATATGCGTTTGATGAATAATTAAAAAGAAAGCGCAGTTGCAGGTGTCACGTTGGCCAGCGCTTAGAAACTAGAGAGCCTGTTGCTGGGGAGTCGGCACAAAACAGAGCAACGAGAAGCTCTGCTCGTGTACATTCTCATGGAGCGGCTGGTGTTGTGTGTTTTCTTGAGTTTGATGGATTACCTTGCCAGAGACTGCGAGTCGCATGCGGTAAGAGATGATAGACGTAAACTGATTCTTCTTTTTTTTCAGCATGGCTAACAATAAGAACAGCACCCTTCGCTGCACATTCTCGGCTCCTAGTCACAGTAGCTCACTTCTGAGGGGTCTTTCTGCTCTGCGAGACCAAGGCCAGTTACTGGATGTCGAACTCTCTGTCAACAATGAATGCTTCAAGGTGCACAAAGCCGTGCTGGCATCCTGCAGTGACTACTTTAGGTGAGGAGTCTTTTGAAATAGAAATTTAAATTCCTAAGATGCTGGCTATTGTCTGACTCACAGTAACTCAACAACAAGGGGAATTTGATCTGCTTTCCTGGAACGTAATATGCTTCTTCAATCAATAATTAAGGTAAAGAAGCACAAAGCTATGCTGGCTTTCTGCTATGAGAAGTTTAATGGAGACGATCCAATAAAAAATGTTGATAAAGCAGTTTTAGAGTGCATGAACCTGGGTATTATAACAGCGGTTGTAATGTTTGTTCATCATTTGGCATTTGCTGAAACAGAATATGCTTCAATCAATAATTTAAGAAATTATCGAGCACTTCCTCGGCTAATGGTTTTAGTCATCAAATTATATGGATACAGCATTTTGTTGTGAAATGTATTGAGTGGACCTTTTTTAGGGGAATACAACTTTGTATTTATTTTAAAACAATGGTGCCAGATGATTCATGTTTTCCTAATTGTTATTTTTTTTTTTTTTTTAGAGCCATGTTCACTGGTGGGATGAAAGAGTCAAACCAGGCCACGATTGAGCTTAAGGGCTTGTCAGCACGTGGCCTAAAGCACATCATCGATTTCGCCTATAGCTCTGAGGTCACGCTCGACCTCGACTGCATCCAAGATGTGCTTGGGGCAGCTGTCTTCCTTCAGATGGTGCCAGTTGTGGAGCTCTGTGAAGAGTTCCTGAAATCAGCCATGAGCGTCGAGACTTGTTTGAATATCGGTCAGATGGCTGCCGCCTTCAGCTTGTCCTCTCTGAAGGAATCAGTGGACGCATTCACATTCCGCCACTTCCTGCAGATTGCTGACGAGGAGGATTTCCTGCATATCCCCATGGAGCGGCTAGTGTTTTTCCTCCAAAGCAACAAGCTCAAGGGATGTAGTGAGATTGATTTGTTCCACGCGGCCATCCGGTGGCTTCGACACGATGACTCACGCCGTCCCGCAGCGAACGAGGTGCTGCGGCACGTGCGCTTCCCGCTCATGCGCTCCTCCGAGCTGGTGGACCGCGTGCAGACTGTGGACATCATGGTGGAGGATGTATTGTGCAGGCAGTACCTACTTGAGGCCTTTAATTATCAGATACTTCCTTTCCGCCAGCACGAGATGCAGTCCCCTCGCACCATCATTCGGTCAGACATTGTCTCGCTTATTGCTTTCGGTGGCACACCCTACACTGACAACGACCGTACAGTGAGCGCAAAGGTGTACTGCCTGGCTGATAGCACAGCAAGGCAGTTCAAGGAGCTGACTGACATGGAGACAGGCTGCAGCCACGCCTGTGTTTCCGTTCTTGATAATTTCGTTTACGTGGTGGGCGGCCAGCACCTGCAGTACCGCAGCGGTGAAGGTGCTGTGGACATCTGTTTCCGATACGACCCCCATCTCAACCAGTGGTTGCGCATCAGGCCGATGCAGGAGAGCCGCATTCAGTTCCAGCTCAATGTCCTGCAAGGACAGCTGTATGCCACCGGGGGGCGCAACAGATCAGGCAGCCTTTCATCCGTTGAATGTTACTGCCCCAAGAAAAATGAATGGACGTATGTGGATTCACTAAAGAGAAGGATATGGGGTCACGCAGGGGCAACATGTGGAGATAAACTTTATATCTCGGGGGGATATGGGGTTTCCGTGGAGGATAAGAAGTCTCTTCATTGCTATGATCCAGCCACAGACCAGTGGGACTTCAAATGCCCAATGAATGAGCCACGAGTGCTGCACGCCATGATCAGTGTAAACGAGCGTGTCTATGCTCTTGGAGGAAGAATGGACCACGTGGACCGGTGCTTTGATGTTCTTGCAGTGGAATATTACATTCCGGAGACAGATCAGTGGACGACGGTTAGTCCTATGCGTGCAGGCCAGTCCGAGGCAGGCTGTTGCTTATTAGACAGAAAGATTTACGTTGTCGGAGGATACAACTGGCATTTGAATAACGTCACAAGCATCGTCCAAGTCTACAACACAGAGATGGATGAGTGGGAGAGGGATTTACACTTTCCAGAATCCTTCGCCGGAATTGCTTGTACACCTATAATACTGCCGCAAACTGCCACGCAGAGGTGATTCGCTTAGCTGGAAAATGTGAGGTGACATTACGAGAGGTTTTTTTGTTTGTTTTTACATTTAACCCCGTGATCATTCAAATAGTTGCATTTTGGTTGGTTATGTTTATCAGTTCAGTGATATAAACCTGATAAGCGAGAGCTGACCTCACCATTATAGTTTTATTTCTGCTGATTTCTGCTAAGTGTTGATTACTTAGCATGTGCACGATTCATCAGCTCTTATTTTGAAAGCCTAAAGCCTACATGTATTAGCGCTCTAATATGTACATTCTCATCAGTCTCAGATAGAACGGACAAAACCGGCAGTATACTTCACTAAAAAAAGAAGAAGAAAAACAAAAAGAAGAACCCTTGCAGAACACGCAGTCATTACTAAATTAATGTTTTACTAGCACATTCTGAAAAACTAGGACTACAGAATGGTTTTGAGGGAATTGAGAGCCAAAGCCGACTACATGATGCCACAAGATAGCTAGATCTGAAATTTTGACCTGCTACTATATAATGTTTTGTGCAGGATGCCTTTAGTGCACAATACACAATTCCAGTCCCAACTTTAGCTCTCTACATTACTGTTGTGCATCAGTGAATTGGGCTTCTTATAGCTAGTCTATATGTGTTTTTTTTTTTTTAAACCTAAAGAACTATTTACAGTAAGTGTTATATAAACATCATCTCCTTAAAATGTATTGTTTCTTACTTTGAAATAATACACTTTTGCAGTAGCGTGGCAATATGGTAAGTTCACTGGTTCGATCCGGAGCTCGGGTTACTGTCTGTGTGGCATTTCACATGTACGTACGGATTTCTCCGGTTTCCTCTCGTCTCCTAAAAACCTGCTTGTAGGTGGACTGACTATGCTAATTTGCCGCTAGGAGTGAATGAGCATGTGAATGTGTGTGCATGGTGCCCTGTAATGGACTGGCATCCCATCCAGGGTGTATTCTTACCTCATGCCTAGTGGCTCCAGATACACTGCGACTCTGCCTTTACTGAAGATGAACGAATTAATGATTTTTGTGGTACTAATAACACCGTTAGATTTTAAGAGCAGTGTATATGGTTGGAATGGGGTGTATTTTTTTATGTTTTGGGTTGCCTTTGCAACATAGACCTGGCAACCCTGTCAAACAGAGCATAAATAAACAAAGAACAACAGTGGTAGTGGTGAAAGATGCATCAGATGTATTGTGAAAGACAATGAAGAGACGTAATTCATGCTGCTGTTTCCACAAATACAAACACAAATGAATTAGGAATCGAACAACTTCCTCCGGTATGCACTGATGCAAGCAACTATGTAATATTTGGACCAATCACAAACAGGGAAGTGTCTGAAACAAAAATCGCAGTGTTCAGTTCTGTTTTCCAGCTTGCGCACATTCAAACGTTCTCACTCTGAATATTTCTTTTTGTTTTTTTGGTTTGAAGTATAGCGCTGGATTGAGGGCTTGCAAGACATCAGAGAGTTGCTTTATAAAGACAGCTGAAAGAAAAAAAAAACCTTATTAATGAAGTTACATAGTGAATGATTTATCCAGATGCTCCTGGAGAAAGAGAAGTGTTTACTGTTCTCCAAGAATTCATACACTTTCTGCAATGGCATAATTTTAAAATAACTCAACTCATTAGCGCTTCTGGCGATGGTCTATGTTTCATGCTAAATGTGCATTTAATTTACCTAAATAATTAATGTAGGTAGTTTATCTTTGATCTCTAAATGTAACTAAGCACAATACGACTCCTAATCGATGACATTTTAATTCATCCTTCAAGAACATCCAGTTCCTAGGTGCGATTACATAATTACCTATTTCTCCCTCAGTCTTTTGTAATCTCTTACAAAGTCAGTAAGCAGACCAGATTCATTTCGTAATGCACTTTATACCTGATGGACTGAATACAGCCCTGAAAAATCCACATGTTGACTGCATTTAGTACTTTCACTGCGATGTTACCTCTTAATGAAGAAGCGTAATGGATTAACAGAATGTCTCGTCGTAGTGCTAGCGCTGAGTACTGACCTACGACAACTAAAAACAAAATCCCTTTGTGTAAATAAGTGTGAGGACTGAGGAAGACTGAATTGGCTGAATCAGTTTCTCTTTTTATTTGAATGTATAGTCATTACAACAGTCTTGTATACTGCAACAACAACACTGGCTGCTGCAGTGAAGTATTTTCTAGCTTCTGTACAATTGTTCTGTACAATTTGTACCGAATAAGGCACATGCTTAAATTTGTACAAAAACAGTTTGCGGTCATTGATTGCTATTTTTTCCATCATGACTCACAAGCTATTATTAAACACATGGCTCAGGATGTTTATAGGACACGAGATATTGGCTACACACACCTTCACAATTTACACACGCTGCACAAAATGTTTGAAGGTAATCCTAGTAGACTGATTTGACGTAGAGAAAATGTGTGAAGTGAATTTAATAGAATGTGCAAGACTTTTATTCAAAGCACACTTTGATTTCTCTCTGCTAGTATGTTATTGCATGAGTATTATTTTAGTTTGTTTATCACAGTGACACTCTAGTCATACTCCATGAAAGCACAATACCAGAAAGAAGCAGCATACTTTAATATAGCTATAATATAATATACCTTAATATATTAGTTTATCTATGTACAGTACTTTGGTGAGCTTCGTTGTTTTAAATTGTGCTATATAAGTACATTGACATTGACAGTATAGCTATAAATTAAGTTAGAGGCTTTCTGGATTTGCAGAAATGTGGGTCCTGTTTGCTGGATTTGATCTAATCATGAGTGAATTAGTTTAATTAATTCTACAAGAATTGGTTTTTCTGAACGTTGTACAGTTTCAAACTTGTTACGCTGTTTTGTTGTACAATGGATACAAGATGAACAGCAACCCACGACCCAAGGTGCTAATGCTTCTGTTTAATGAAGCATCAAGGCATTGCTGCAAGAAATTAAATATCATTGGAAGTCACGTTTAGCTCAAATCACTCCTGGTCAATACATAACTTTTTTCGTACCATCCATTTTCTTTTTTTCCTCCTGTATCAATTAAATCCATCTGTTTGTCTCTGTAAAGGTGTAATCTGTCTGTTTATGCACAATATGTTGTATTGTATTGTATATCGTGTATGTACTAATCGCACTTAATCATCACAATCACAATATACACTCACTTTAATAGGAACACCTGTACACCTGCTCATTCATGTAGCAGCAGTGCAATGCATAAAATGATACAGATACAAGTCAAGAGCTTCAGTTAATGTTTACATCAAACATTAGAATGGGGAAAGAAATCTGATCTCATGACTTTGACCTGATGTGATCTGCTGCTCTTGTAACTAATCTGCCTTAAAGTTCAACATGTTGTGTGTACTGAGATGCTTTTCTGCTCACCATAGTTGTAAAGTGTGGTTATTGGAGTTATTGTAACCTTCCTGTCAGCTTGAAACAGTCTTGCCATTCTACTCTGAAGTCTCTCATCAACAAGGTGTTTCCACCCACAGAATTGCCACTCAGATATGTGTGTGTGTTTTTTTGTTTGTTTTTTTTTCCCGCAAATGTGATGTATAAAAACTGGTGTGCGTGAAAATCCCAGGAGATCAGCAGTTTCTGAAATACCAGCAACCATGCCACCAAAGTCACTGAGCTCACATTCTATGTTTGATGTGAACATTAGCAGAAGCTCTCGACCTGTATGTGCATGACTTTATGCATTACGCTGCTGTCACACGCTTGGCTAATTTGGATAATTGCATGAAGGTGCATGTATACATATGTTCCTAATAAACTGATTGGTGAGTGTATCTCCTGATATTGTGCTGCCACAAAATGAAACACGAAGAATGTAGTTAAAATGCACAAATATTATTCTTTTTCCCCATATTTCTGTGTGCGCACTGTATTGCTGTGTTCATAATGAAAGAAATTGGCATGATGTATAAAATGCTTTGTGGTCTATATTAATGTCATGTTATTTGCAGTGAAAGATCAGCTATGCTTGTGCAATATCTTAAGCTGCTGAATGTATCACCCCTCCGTAGCACTTTTTATGATTCTTACTCCCACTCTCTTGTTTTAGTTTCTTTGTGAGATCATTTTTACTTTTGTTCCAATTTATAGTGTCTTTTACTAATAACATTATTCATTTAATAAAACAGGAAATGGACAGATTTGTGCCTTACCTGCCATCTCTGTGTGTACTACTTACCAGCTATAGCAAATCTCAAAATGATGACCAGCAATAGTTCCTTGGTTTCCAAAAAGTAGAGAAAAGTTTAAAAGTATTTCTAGACCTGTAATAATCCTATAATTTAAAAAGCTACATTAGATTAACTATTATTAGCGGATTATGCACTATTATTAGTGCTATGCAGTGGATTTGGCTAATTTCTCATTTCAGGCTTTTGTTTACATTTTTCTGGCCCAGAAATTAGCTCAGCACTGAGATGGACAGATCAGACCAGTTCAGCTCAGCTGCTTTTCCTTATAAGGCAATTCACAAGATATAACTGATTTCAGTAGAAGCCCCAGTCACAAACATAAAGTTTTATGCACTTTAACAGGAATTTAAAAGGAAAGGGGTTTTAAAAGGAAAGTGGAAATCCTGGGAAGAAGAAGGCAACAGCGTTCCAACAATACAAGACTTGGTTATTACACTGATCAGCCATAACATTAAAACCACTGACAGGTGACGTGAATAACATTGATTATCTCATT
The DNA here is from genome assembly GCF_027358585.1 of Pangasianodon hypophthalmus. Classification (NCBI taxonomy): domain Eukaryota; kingdom Metazoa; phylum Chordata; class Actinopteri; order Siluriformes; family Pangasiidae; genus Pangasianodon; species Pangasianodon hypophthalmus. The sequence goes on from NC_069720.1 coordinate 19,493,521, forward strand.
ACAATGGCACCTGTCAATGGATGGGATATATTAGCCAGCAAGTGAACAGTTGATGTGTTGGAAGCAGGAAAAATGGGCATGTGTAATGATCTGAGCAACTTTGACAAGGGCCAAATTGTGATGGCTAGACGACTGGGTCAGAGCATCTCCAAAACCGCAGGTCTTGCTGGGTGTTCCCAGTATGCAGTGGTTAGTACCTACCAAAAGTGGTCCAAGGAAGTACAACCAGTGAACCGGTGACAGAGTGCCCATGCTGACCCCTGTCCACTGCCGAAAGTGCCTACGATGGGCACGTGAGCATCAGAACTGGACCATGGAGCAATGGAAGAAAGTGGCTTGGTCTGATTAATCATGTTTTCTTTTACACCACATGGACGGACAAGCGCGTGCATCACTTATGTGGAGAAGAGATGGCACCAGGATGCACTATGGGAAGAAGGAAAGCCGGCAGAGGCAGTGTGATGCTCTGGGCAATGTTCTGCTGGGAAACCTTGGGTCCTGGCATTCATGTGGATGTTACTTTGACACGTGCCACCTACCTAAACATTGTTGCAGACCAGGTACACCCCTTCATGGCAAAGGTATTCCCTAATGGCAGTGGTCTCTTTCAGCAGGATACTGCGCCCTGCCACACTGTAAAAATTGTTCAGGAATGGTTTGAGGAACATAAAGAGTTCAAGGTGTTGACTTGGCATCTGTGGGATGTGCTGGACAAACAAGTCCGATCCATAGAGACCCCACCTCACAACATACAGGACTTAAAGGATCTAATGTCATGGTGTCAGATACCACAGCACACCTTCAGAGGTCTTGTGGAGTCCATGCCTCGACGGATCAGAGCTGTTTCAGCAGCACAAAGGGGAGCTATACAATCTTAGGCAGAGGGTTTTAATGTTATGGCTGATCGGTGTATATTGTGTGAACAAAAGCCAGTACTGGGTAAGAAGCACTGACTAACCTTTTCAGGCTGCTTATTTAAAAACAAAGTGAAATGACAATAGAAGGAAAGCCTATAGTTAATAAAGAACATTAAAATGAGAATTGTCTGGGGGAAAAAAAAGAGTGATTCAGAACTGGTGGAGGAAATTCTTTGTCAGGATAAATCCTTTATCAGCACAATAAATCACTAGCACTGTCCAAGAATGTGGTGTAAGCAGACTGAAAAGGCTGGGGATCAAGTCAGGTGTTGAGCTGTAGGCTAATGTACTTCCTCCAAGACACTCAAAGTCAGCCAACTGCATCTTTTCGAACTGCTGTACGTTACAGGGCAGCATAACACACTCAGAGGAAAGTGCTGTCTGCCCTCTTCTGCATGCACAAGCTCACAGATGCCCACGATTGGCTAGTGTCGCTGTGATTGACAGGGGATACAGAGAGCATGGCCAATTATGCTCTCTTGATTCCCAGCCACAGATGACTGGGGCATCATCTGGATTTGAACTCGTGAACTCCTGCCAATTGGGTGAACGCTTTTCTGTTGTGTCACTCAGAAACCCAAATTTCAACATTGTTTTTTATGGATTTGGTATACCTCACTTCCTGTATAACCTAGGGTTTTGTTACACAGCATATGTTCTCCTTGCGTCTGCATAGGTTTCCTCCAGGTTCTCAAGTTTCTTTCCAAAAACATGCCAGTAGGCAGACTGGCTAAGATAAATTGCTCCTAGGTGTGAATGAGCGTGTGAAAGTGTGTGTGCATGCTGTTCTGCGATGGACTGGCGTCCCATCCGGGGTGTATTCCTGCCTCACACCCAGTGTTCCCGGGATAGGCTCCGTATCCACCATGACCCTGAACATGATAAAGCAGTTACTGAGAGTGAGTGAGAGTGAGTGAGAGTGAGTGAGTGAACCCAATCAGCACTGATGGTTGGATCTAGACTCTATGATCAAGCCAGCCATGCAGTTTCATAGTAAACATCAGGTGTTTAAGAAGTCTGATTTAGTCAAGATGTAGACACTGGAAGTATACACGCACTCTTTCTTATTAATTACTCTAATAACATTAGAATAGAGTGTTTATTCTGCATGAGTTTGATCAATTAAAAACAATCCAGTTTGGTAAATATAATATACAGAACAATGAGCATTTCAGTTCTAGAATAACTAGATAATAAGTTAGATAATAACTAGATAAATAGGTTGTGATCCTGGTTTACAGCCCAGTCCATGATCAGTCTATAGGGCTCAAGGGATTTGGTTGAAGCACCTTCAGATCAATGATTTTGGAACACACACACACATACACACACATATATATATATATATATATATATATATATATATATATATATATATATATATATATATAAGTCTAGTCTTCCTGGGACTGTTTTTTTTTTTTTTGTTTGTTTTTGTTTTTTAAGCTCTACTACATATTAGGCTGCCTACATTCGGGGCACGTTTGATGAGCGACTGACTTCAAAGCCCAAAATCCTCCGCGCGGTGACGAGGCGACGGCGCCGCTCACGTCTGGCGCAAAGGTCTGTTTTGGAGAAGAACGGAAGATGGCGACCTCAAACAATCCGCGAAAATTCAGCGAGAAGATTGCGCTGCACAACCAGAAGCAGGCGGAGGAGACGGCGGCGTTTGAAGAAGTCATGAAAGACCTGAGCATTACTCGAGCCGCACGGGTACGTGGCGAGCTTTTCCTCGCGGCGGGTCGTGATTGTTTTCAGGCGCATCCCCCGGTTAGAGTGACTAGCTGCCGCGCTAGCAGCTCTGGCCATCACGGGCTGGAGCATAACACACCATTCCGCGACCTTCCGCTCGATTCGCGGCCACAGTAAAGCCCAGGAAGGCTAGCGGGATGTGTGCTGGGTTGCTCATGAACGCGCTGGAAGTGATGAAATGCGCGGACGCGGAGTTATGTTTGTGCGGATGCAGACAAGCGAGTCTCAGCGCGACAAAATGGGCTACAGATGTGCTGCACATCTGCACGGCTACTTCCAGCATGCGCCCTCGCGCACTTATCTGTAAACCTCGCACGGTTAAAATGCATAACATTCACATGCAAATGAGTATTAGTTATTTACAGGACCTGTAATAGACCCGAGAATAGGTTCAGGTTGGTCTTTGCATAGATGTGGATCATTGTTAGTCTCAGGGATCTTATTCTGCTTTCTCATTCTTAAACTTTGCCAAAAAAAAAAAAAAGAGAGAGAGAGACATCCAGACTGGCTTTATTTCATGCACACCATAGTGATTGTAACAAAGCCAAAAAATTGCCATAAATGGGCAAAACTCCACTGATCTGCTTTTCTCACTATGCATCTGATTCTGTTGACTCCTTGACCATGATGATATTTGAGTTCAGTTTGGTTTCATTCATGCATTCATGCTGTCATTCACTCTGGCACTCATTCATGCGCTTTTATTTTGCACAGCTGCAGTTACAGAAGACCCAGTATTTGCAACTGGGCCAGAATCGTGCTCAGTGCTATGGAGGTTCACTGCCCAATGTCAATCAGATTGGAAATAGCAACACTGACCTGCCTTTTCAGGTGAGCTATTAGAAATTGTATCGGATGCAAAAGTCTTTTTGTTCTTTTTTTGTTGCTGTTTTAGTCGGTTCCCAGTAGGGGTGTTACGGTATGGGAACCTAGTCTAAAAATATCACAATATTCACAGTGTCATGGTATGTGGTAATAACTATTTTAAAAACACAACAAGTCAGTGGGTGAAGCAAATACTTATTACTTATTATTCTTTGTACAAAAATCTCTTCACGTCCTTGTGTATATATAACGGAAACCAAAAGATCAGATCCTCCTAATTGTTCTTCTTTCTCCGGGATAAGATTTCCAGACATATAGACATGTATAAGTAATGTTGCTGGAGGATGTCTGTAGTACTTAATGATCGATTCACATAGAATAAGTGATCTCTGCTTAAATCACAGAGATGAGTGTCTTCACAATGTATGCATCCTCGTCACACTAAAAGTTTAACTATTATTCTAAACACTAATTGCACTTGATCATTAGTATGTCACATGACAATAGCGTGTTTGTATGTAACAGCTTTGCTTTTAAACGTCCTTTTAAACGTCATCTAGGCACATATTTTATTATTCTGCATGATAATAGATAAGAGTGCTTGCTGGAATATCTTTGTACTGAGGAAAAAGCACAAAACCTCTTTTACCACAGTATAAGAGTCTTTGCTTTCAGTCCGAAAAGTCCGAAAAAGATAATCTTGAGAGGGACTTTTCCATAAAATCCTGTAGATTTTTTTCAGTGTTTACATGTTGTCATTATAAGAGGAAAGTGAGAGTGGCTGCGAGGAAAAGCAGTCCATCGAGACAAGAAAATAAGCAATAAGAAAAATGCATTTTAATCAGTATTTTTAAAAGCAAACAATCACTGAGCTAATTGTTCAATCACACTCCATGACTAATCGTGACACAACCCTAGTTTCCAGCTTGGATGTAATTGACCTATATAACTGGAAATAGTCATTTTGATCTGTTTAGAGAATATATATACTGAATCTGTGATGTGGTATCAGTTGAAGAATAGACTGTAAATCCAAACCGAACTGATGCAAAAGTCTTATTTTCACCAGGGTCACACCACCATTTTCTAGTTTATGCACTTATTATACACTTATTTTAAACATGTCCTGCCCCCTGTAGTGCTTTCCTCATTCAAATATTAGGATCTTACATTGCCTGCATCATCCATCTATTACTTTCTATGGCAGCTACCCATTTAAAGACATAGTACACCATATATAACGTGCATCCTACCTTCCAGTAATGCCATATAGCAGAGGATGAGAATTTTAAATTCATCCCACCCTGGGCAGTCAGTGCATCTGCGTATCATTATTGTTCAGATGTGTGGGGGTGTCATCACCGCCTTTGACATTGCTTTTCATTTATGAAACATTAGCAAGACTATGGACGAAACTGTGTGAGGGTGTCATTGCTTTTATGCTTTCATAATGCCGGTCCATCCTCGAATAAAACGCTGCACTGTTTTTATTCCGCTTACCATTGGAGTTAAGTTTAATTGTATATGTGAATGTATTGCCAGTGAAGATAGATTTCTTAAACTTATCAGATTCCTTTTCAGACTACAGTTTTGGATACTAGTCGAACGACTCGGCACCACGGCTTGGTGGACCGCGTGTATCGGGACAGAAATCGGATCACGTCCCCTCATCGCAGGCCTCTCTCAGTGGATAAACATGGGCGTCAGATATCCTTTTCATACTGTCTGGTTGGTGCAGCGAAATCCCAGGGCTTCTCTTTCTTTATTCCCTTAATGCCATAGTGTTTGATTTCTGAATAACAGAAACCGTATTCGCAATCTTAAGGGTAAAAGTAGCTTCTAACTGGCCGATTTCTGAGAAAATCTCTTTTGAACACGGGTATGTTAATCCTAAAATGTAGGGATAGATCACTGAACCCCTAAGTCATTAAGACCAAATCACAGACTATGCTAAATATCTGCTGCTGGAGATGAATGGGGCAGTGAACTTCATGTTAGATCTATTTAATGTGAACAAGCTCTACAAAAGCACTATGTTGATTGCGAGAGTATTTCAGTGATTGTGTAGTTATAAGACATGCAGTCATCTCACCTGTTAATGCAGTACCACCAGAGATCAAAGTTTACACAACTCTCCGCTACTTGGTCACATGAGAATTGCAGTTATGCAGCGGAGGTGAATTGCAAATATCATCCATGAGTCATGTTTTACATCAGACAATAAATGCGCTCTCTACTGCTATTAACAACTCCATCACTTGATGTCATTTTTCAATATTGACAGTGATTGGTTAATGTAGAGGTCTCCACAAAAACCTCATAAATCAAAACCCATTGCACAAAATCATATTAATTCATTTTATACTGAATATAAATACAAAATACAACACTTACATTTTAAATATATATGTTTTTTTTTTAGATGTTTACGAAATACAAAGCCATGGTGTAGTCTACTACATAACAACTGTGTAAATCGATGCTTTGATTAAATACAAACCCTGTCATTAATACGCACATACATACAATATACTTGATGTGAGCATTTAGATGATTTTCATTTGAGAGTTCAGCTGCATTTTTATTATTTATTTTTATTTTATTTATTTATGATGTGAATTGAGATTTTTTTTTTTTTTGAGTTTACCATGCAGCCCACTACCTCATCAGCCAATCATTATTAATATTCATTCACAAAACATGCCATCTCAGCAGTTTTCTGAATAGGATTTAAGGAGAAACTCTCAGTTAGGAACTTGTAATGTCACATAGGAGAATTCTTAGAGGTAAGATATCATTCTTTGTGAATACACCCCCAGATGATTTAGCCCCGGGTTGCACAGTGTAGCAGTGTGTAGCAGTGTCACATCACTGCTCCAGGGTCCTGGGTTTGATCCTGAGCTTGGGTTACTGTTTGTGCAGAGTTTTGCATGTTCTCCTCATGTTTGCATTTCCTCCAGGTTTTCTGGTTTCCTCCCAGCTCCCAAAAACATGCTGGTACTCTAAATTGACCCTAGGTGTAAATGAGTGTATGAAAGGGTGTGTGTGTGTGTGTGTTGGTGCCCTGTGATGGACTGGCATCCCATCCAGGTCTGAATTCTCCTGGGAGCCACCGGGACCCTGACCAGGATAAAGCAGTTACTAGAGATGAATGTGTGAAGTTTTAGCAGCAGCACATCTTATTATAAACCACTGAATAAAGGAGCAGAAATACCAGGTTGACCCAGATTGATAGAGACATGAATACAAAAACAAAATCTCAGTAGCATGATTAAGTTCTATGTTTTATTTCTATTGCATTGGTCTGGAATATTCATTATAGTTTCAGCTTCTTAGTTGGCCAGTAATGATTGTGAGGTTATAGGTTATATGTACACTCCAGGGCGAAAATAGTTTCTTTTTCTTTTAATTTAGCAGCGAATAAAAATTTAACAAACAAGTACAGACCGAAGCAACATGCAATGCAAGTTAATACAGAATAGCTTTTCCTCTAGAATTTTTTGAATAATTAAGCCTTTGGGGCAAACTTGCAGACAGCTTTAATACATGAACATGACAGTGTTGTTCCAATCAGTTTTAATGGCCTTCCGCAGATGATAGACAGGTTGTCAAGATGATGTGTTAGGTGTCATGAAGTGGATCCTAACTTTGAATGATCTGCAACACTTTTTTTTGCCCCAGTGTGTAAAACTAAAGGAATTGATTTAATATCATCACAACAATGGAGCCAGTGATAATTAGACAAGCGTAGTTATCGTGCACATCAGTACTGAGACAAAAGCCATAGAAACAAAAAAATGGAAAAGAGTAAATGAAGCCATTGTAGATAGGTTACACTTGAAAAATGAGTATTTTTTTTCTTTCATGTTAACATTTTCTATATTTCTGAACTCACTGAAGTATTTCTATTTTGTCGTTGCTGTATTTATTTATCTTTGAAATGTCACTTGGTTCTAAATCAGGCTCTCTTTCTTTGATTGAAAAGGGACATACTTGAAAACCTCCAAACTTGATCTCTTGGTGAGGTCATATCCTCACATGGGTTTTCATACCACAGCTATGCAGATGACACTCAACTCATCCTCTCCTTCCCTCCCTCAGACACTCATGTTTCCCCTAAGATCTCAGCATGTCTGGCAGACGTCTCATCATGGATGGCAGCTCATCAGCTGAAACTTAATCCCAGCAAAACTGAGCTGCTGTTCGTCCCAGGTGATTCATCCCCATCTCAGGATCTTGTGATCTCCCTAGACAACTCTCTGATCTCACCTTCGGTCACTGCGCGCAACCGTGGGGTAGCCATGGACAATCCCCTGTCCTTTTCCTCTCTCATAGCTAATCTGACATGCTCATGTCGATTTCTCCTTTACAACATCAGAAGGATTCATCCATTTCCATCCGCTCAGGTGCTTGTTCAGGCCCTGTCATTTTGAGATTAGATTATGGCAACTTGCTCCTGGCAGGTCTGCCTCTGTACACCATTCGAAACTGATCCAGAATGCAGCTGCCTGACTTGTTTTCAACCTTCCTAAGTTCTCTCACACCACCCTGTTGCTACGCTCCCTCCACTGGCTTCCTGTTGCCACCCGCATCAGATTTAAAACGCTGATGCTTGCCTACAAAGCCAAAAATGGTCCAGCACCCACCTACCTCAAAGTACTTATCACACCCTGCACTACACCACGCTCCGTCTGATCCTCTAGCACTGCTCGTCTGGTCCCACCATGTCTCAGGGTACAAGGAAGGCATGCATCGAGACTCTTCTCTGTTCTGGCACCTAGGTGGTGGAATGAACTTCGCCTAGATTTCCAAACAGCTGAGTCTCTGGCAGTCTTCAAACAACATCTAAAGACCTACCTCTTCCGGAAGTACTTAAATTAGCATTTTAATTGAAAAAAAAAAGGTGTTGTCTGTGTGCTTTTCTTACTATATTATCTCCCCAGCAGAGTTTTTCAACTGATGATATTCTTAGCCCATGACCTAGTGAACCAGTATCAGGATATATTTTTTGATCGAGACGGCAAAGCACTTCTCTAAGTTGCTCTAGATAAGGGCGTCTGCCAAATGATATAAATGTAAATATAAATGTAACCAAAAGCAAAATTGGCCCTTCTATCTGGGTGGGAAATTTGGCCTTCTTTCCCCTCTCTCCTTCTGTCAATTAGTGTGATGCTAGCCAATCAGGGACATCTGTTCCCGTAAACAGCATAAAACATTTACTGCTCTCCAGCACGTGTTTAAAAAACTGTCTGTTTTTCCATGTGTCTGAGTAATCAAGTGATAGCCCTCACCTTCCAAGATTAGTAGTTGTCATGCTGACTTGTTTAAATACATGCCAGAATTGTTGGGTGACGTGGAGAAGCATTTTCCTTAACACACAGACTTACATCGACAGCTGTCCTTATGGCTCAGTGTATCTGTCACCTCCCCCGGACACCAGCTGGAGGAGGTAAGCCGCAGTTAGCCACTGAGAATTAAAAACTTTATTCAGCATACAGCTTCTAACAATCCTCATACATTTTTACTAATACAGGACCAATTCTGACTCTGCGCTACATCAGAGTGCCATGAATCCTGCACAGCAAGATACTTTTGTTGGAGGATCCCAAGAACTGCAGCCAAAACGAGGTAAATGTGATGAAGGCTAAAAGCAGGCTTAGTTCTTTTGCTAGGTGAATGAAACTCAGTTCTGTTTTTGTCTCTGTTCTAGTCGTCTTGCTCACCCCCCCAGATACAGAGGAGCCTGAAACAGAAATGGAAAATGACGATCAGAAGGCATCACTACATCCCAAATCCCATGATGTTCCAGGGATTAAGTGAGTATATGCTATACTGTGTGTCATTATCCTCCAGCGTTTTTATGATTATTGCAAAGGATTATTTATATTTAACCGCTGAAATATTAAAGTCACTTGCCCTGTGCAATGTACTAAATTTGTTTTTGTTTTATATTTCAATTAATGAGCTTAAATGGTTTTAGGCACTCAACCAATCGGCAAGAAAAATATGTATAAATTTGTGTGCAATTTTTCTAGCATCTTCCCATCCCCTGATCAAGAAGTGAACGCCACACTGATGCCAGCCGCACACAGCACAGGTGGCTCCTTGCCCGACCTGACCAACATCCAGTTCCCCCCTCCCCTGCCCACTCCTCTGGACCCGGATGACCCCGTGACCTTCCCGGCCCCCAGCACTTCCAGCAGCACAGGCAATCTGAGCACCAACCTCACCCACCTGGGCATCAGCGCTGCCAGCCATGTGGCTGCCTCCACCCCCGCACCCGCTGGCGCTGCCCTCACGCTCAACATCGATGCCCAGCAGCAGCAGCCATGCCCCCAGCAGCTCTCACCTACTCTTTCTCCCACTCTCTCACCTCAGATGCCCATTTCTCAGGTACATTTCAGAATAGATTTGGTTTGATACGGCAATTCTTATAAAGGTTGTGATGAAAGGTCACAATACACTTTTATCACTGATATCGTCATATCTTTTTATTATTTTTTTAATAACCACAAGCTGACTGGAAGCAGTTGAAATGATGTTAAAATTTTGACAGATTAAATATTTTTCTCCTTTTCAGTATTTTTATAATATTTTTTATAGTTAAAATGTTTTTTAATATAAAAAAATATTTAAATAATTGTAATTAACTATCATCAAACAGGTTCTTTTTTTTAATGAAACACTACTGGTTTGCTGGTAATCAGTTAGAAAACCAATATATCGTGATACATACAGTGTATCGTATAAAGGCCTTTGACAACCGTTTTGTCAAGTCTCTAATATGCATATTTGATAATCGCTTGGAAGAGGGCAGATAAAAAAAATGCAGGTTATCATTATATTAACATGATCATTGTATCATTATATAATTATCAACAGCCTGCTGAACCCGCTTGTCCTCCGCCAACTATGAACAAGAAACTGGTAGCCCTAATATGCAATTTACTTGTCTCGGGCGCCCGAGTTAGCGATTTGTCCACCCCTACAAAGCACCTCAGAGATGCTTTTCCAACCCTTCAGAGTCTTGGGCATTTGATTTGATGACTTATTTCTAACTTGATTTGAAACACAAAAGGACAACTAATAATCAAACGTGTTGATTTGTGTAACATGTCAAGTGTACAAACATGAAATACAAAAATGTCTGCAAAATCTGTAATGTTCTGCAGCCAATTGTGATGGACAGCATGTCTCTGGAGCAGCAGCTGTCACAGTACTCGCTGCTCAGCCTGCTGAGCGATCTGCAGAAGCAGCAGCAGACGCTGCCACAGAACATCCGCCTTATCCAGCTGCCACCAATCACCGTCAGCTCCGCCTCCAGCCCACCCCAGACCTCCTTGTCCAGCCAATCGCCAACAGCCACAAGCGCACCAGTCAGCTCGGTTAGTGTAATCTGACCTTAAACTTTATTAGAAAAGTAAACCTCATGTTTGTTCTTTGAGCATGAACATATGCAGTATTGGGAGGTTCTGATGGTTTATCAATGCATTTAATGTTCAGATGAAAACTCCAGTAGAACTAAGAGCACAGTTCAGGTTGTCTGCTGGCGTCAATCTGGAGTACCCTCATTTCTGAGGTGCTTACGCATGTGAGCTCTTAGTGGACATGTGATATCATTCTGAAAGGCCTCTTGCTTTCAGCAGTATCGCAATCAGACTGGCTCTCCGGCTAACCAGTCTCCAACCTCGCCAGTCTCCAACCAGGGCTTCTCGCCTGGAGGCTCGCCTCAAGTAAGGGCGGAATCCCCTCTCACCATGTTTGCTTGTTGTGCTTTTGGCCGCTCATCAATGTCTCAGCTCTCTGTTCTCCCTCCTACACTTCTCTCTGTCTGCATTTCAACCCCATGCTCATTACTCAGATGATGCTGTGATTTTTATCCGTGCTATTTGTGTATCTTTTACTGTCACTGTTAAGAGCAAAATGGAAGGGTGGGTGATTGGCTTAAGATGCTGCTACGCTGCATGTCAGGATATATTTTTCTACTGGATATGGTAGCAGCATATTAGTCAGCTAGTCAGGGGTATGAAGATGCAGGAAAAAGCCAATATTCTCAGTCAAAGCGATGGTATTTTATCAGAACGGGCAACTTTTAAAATGTTCACTTTCACATTTCATGCCTTGCTTTTAACTCCGTGCTTCCTCGTTGAATGGACAGATAAGATCCTGTTTCAGAGGGCTCTCAGAAGCAATTTTTCAAAGCATAAAGTTTCCTTTAGTGCTTTGCTTGCTCTAAGGGTGGTAAAAATACTGCAGGACCAGGGTTGAGAACCACTACACTATAGCATGTTCTCTATGTCTATATTTACCTGAAAAACATTTACCTGAAAAAATATTTACCTGTAGTGAAAGAAGAAGTAAATATAATCAGACTTGTGGTAATATAGCTTTAAATATTTCAGCTCATAAGTAGTCTGTTGTCAGTGCCATTGTAATCTTTTAGGTTTAGATATGAGCACTAGACTGTCAGAATCGCATATCCTAGCATTTCAGTCTCTTTTGCAGTCGCCATGTTTGGGACCAAATTTCTGGCTTTGCTGCACGGCCTGACTTTAACTAGAGGTGAAAAATTATCTGCCTTGCTTTGGAAGAGAATTTAAAAAGTACTTCAGCAAAGTGTGATCCTTATGTACTTCCCCCAAACTGCTGACCTCACTAAAACTTATCAACTTCGTGTTTTCCTGATATATAGCCATTCTGGCTAACTTCAAACAGATTCAGCTATCCAAACCACTCTACGCCAAAACTCTCCAACCCCTCCAACACACACACACACACACACATACACAACCGGCCGCCCAAGGACATGCAAAGCACATTGTAGCTAGTGATAAACAGTAGCCCTGTTAAGAGTACAAGAGCTAATGCTACTAGCTAACTCGTTGAGTAGGTTATAATGTTACTGTTTGGGAGTATCACAATTAAAATTTTTTTTTTTTTGTAAGAGTAAAACAAGTAACATTAGCAAACTAAACCAGAGCGAGTTAGACATCATTTTTTAAGCCCTTAGCATCTTTCTTGTGCCTTTTTTTTTTTTTTTTGCGCTTTTTCCTTTCTGGCATCTCCCTTTTCTGCTCCATTCTTCATTTTCTTATGCTTTTTTTGTGTAAGCCAGAACTGTTGATCAAACATCGGCCTTGTCTGTCATTACTGCATTACTGTCATAAATTAAATCAATTACTCATAGCCCAAAACTTATCTCCTACTGCATATGCAAAATAATTGACTGGCAGGCAAATCTGCCTCATTGCAGAGGAGTTTCCTGATTGGCTAAAAACAGCTGGACTGTGTTGTTGTTTTTTTTTTTTTTTTTTTTTTTTTTTTTTTTTTTTTTTTTTAAGATTTGTAAAAAATTTTGAAATTTTAGTGTGATTACAGAGCCCAGGAAATTCACACAGGCATTTTAAACAAGTTACGTGAAGTTTTCAGGTGTTAAAGAATTCACTTACAGCAGCTTTATCTGTTGACATTTAACTGTTGTTGTTGTGTGTTGACTGAGGTGTATGTTTTATTGATGTTAAGCTATGGTTCTTGTATATCTTGGAAGATTGTTTACCATCCACAAGTCCGTTCCATTTTCAAATCCAATCACGACATCGGTATTGAAATTATGAACCTTATGTGAGTAGAAGAAGTTGATGTTACAAAGTCAAGGTTTACACAATAAGAGCACTAACATAGTCATAGTCTGCTTATATATTTTAAAAGTTATTTTAAAAAAAACATGCACACAAAAAAATGTGCTACATATGCTAGAGCTCTCATTTTAAAAATTGAATTTATGACCTTTCTTTGCCCACATCTGGAACAATAATTTCAATACCTGTTGCTGGAAATGGAATTACATTGGGTGTTTTTTTGCTGTGCTGTTTACCAACTGTGGAGAGTAAACAATTTGCCAAGATCGTGTTGAGGATAAGTCAGTGCTTTTAAACAGATGTCCTCAGCTCTGTTGCGTGGATGTCTTGCGCTAGACATCGCGTGTGTCAGTATTTTGCACACTTGTCCTGCTGTGTATATAAACATTGTCACACCAACAGACGCTGTCCTAGACTGACTGAAGTAATCGAGTTGTCTCCTGTTATATTTGTAGCACATTCCAGTGGTGGGGAGTATTTTTGGAGATTCATTCTACGAGCACCAGATGGCGTCCAGACAGACCAACGCTCTTTCCCACCAGGTGCCAGCTATTCAATCTCTCCCTTAAATTCTTCCTGATGGATCTTAGCCCTTTTTTTTTTTTCTTTTTTTTTTTTTTTTTTTTTGCTCTTTTTGCTCTTTTTGCTAACGCAGAGATTTAACCATTTTCCCTGACAGGTCATGGATTTAGTACAACTGTACAGAAACTATGATTCATACTGTATATTTTACTGTAATTTCAATACCCTCTGTTACTTTGTAGCTCGAGCAGTTCAACATGAACATGATTGAGAACCCAAGCAGTTCAAACAGCTTGTACAATCCATGCTCCACGCTCAACTATACACAGGCGGCCATGATGGGTTTAACCGGGAGCCACGGCAGCTTGCAGGACACGCAGCAACTAGGCTACAGTAACCATGGCAACATTCCCAACATTATCCTAACAGGTATGTTTTTTTGGTTGGTTGTTTGTTTGATAGTTTGTTTTTTCTTCCATTTTATTTTTGTGGAATTCATAGGGATCTGGATTGCCACTGCTGGCAATTAGACATATGTCTGTTAGCAGCAGTATTTTTAAAGTAGGTCAGCTCATGCATGGAAAAGCAAGACAAAAAAAAAGCCTGTCAGTACAGAACAAATACAGTGAGGGGAAATAAGTATTTGGACACTTTTGTTTTTGTTATTTAATATACTTATACACTCACAGAGCACTTTATAAGGAATCCTATACTAATACGGGGAAGAGCCTACCTTTGCTCTCAAAACAGCCACAATTGTTTGTGGCATGGATTCCACAAGATGTTGGAAACATTCCTTTGAGATTCTGGTCCATGTTGACATGATTGCATCATGCAGTTCCTGCAAACTTTCATGCTGCGACTCTCCCGTTCTACCACATCCCAAAGGTGTTCAGGTGCACATGGTCAGCAACAATACTCAAATAGCCTGTGGCATTCAAGCAATGAATGATTGGTGTTAACGGACACAAAGTGTGCCAAGAAAACATTCCCCACACCATTACACCACCTCCACCAGCCTGGACTGTTGACACAAGGCAAGTTAGGTCCGTGGATTCATGCCATTGGCGAATTCTGACTCTACCATGTGTGCCTCAGCAGAAATCGAGATTCATCAGACTAGGCTACATTTTTCCAGTTTTCTGCGTTCCATTTTTGGTGAGCCTGTGCCCACTGCAGCCTCAGCTTTCTGTTCTTGGCTGACAGAAGTGGAACCTGATGTGGTCTTCTGCCGCTGTAGCCCATCTGCCTCAAGGTGTGATGTGTTGTACATTCTGAGATGCTTTTCTACTCAACACAATTGTACAGAGTGGTTATCTGAGTTACTGTAGCCTTTCTGTTAGCTTGAACCAGTCTGGCCATTGACCTCATCAACAAGGAGTTTCCATCTGCAGAACCATGGCTCACTGGATGTTTTTTCTTTATTGTACCATTCTGAGTAAAGTCTAGAGACTGTTGTGCATGAAAATCCCAGGAGCTCAGCAGTTATAGAAATACTCAAACCAGCCTGTCTGGCACCAACAATCATGCCATGGTCAAAAATCACTGAGATCACATTTTTTCCCCATTCTGATGGTTGATTTGAACATTACCCAAAACTGCTGGCCCGTATCTGCATGACTTTATGCATTGAACTGCAGCCACACAATTGGCTGATTAGATAGTTGCATGAATGAGTAGCTGTACAGGTGTTCAGTATGTGTGTGTGTGTGTGTGTGTGTGTGTGTGTGTGTGTGTGTGTGTGTGTGTGTGTGTTGATAGAAAGGTGTCAGACCACACAGTGCATCACAGCATGCTGCATATGGGGTGCATAGCACAGACTGGCATAGCACCCCTGTCCACTGCCGAAAGCGCCTACAATGGGCACGTGACCTTCAGAACTAGACCATAGAGCAATGGAAGAAAGTGGCCTGGTCTGATGAATCATGTTTTCTTTTACATCATGTGAAAGGCCGGGTGCATGTGCATTGCTTACGTGGGGAAGAGATGGCACCAGGATGCACTATGGGAAGAAGGCAAGCCAGTAGAGGCAGTGTGATGCACTAGGCAATGTTCTGCTGGGAAACATTGGGTCCTGGCATTCATGTGGATGTTACTTTGACATATACCACCTATCTAAACATTGTTGCAGACCAAGTACATCCCTCCATGGCAAAGGTATTCCCTAATGGCAGTGGCCTCTTTCAGCGGGATAATGCACCCTGCCAAACTGCAAAAATTGTTCAGGAATGATTTGAGGAACATACGAAAGAGATCAAGGTGTTGACTTGGCCTCCAAACTCCAGAACCAGATCTCAATCCAATCGAGCATTTGCGGGATGTGCTGGACAAACAAGTCTGGACAAACACAAATCCATGGAGGCCCCATTTTGCAACTTACAGGACTTAAAGGATCTGCTGCTAACGTCTTGGTGTCAGATACCACAGCACACCTTCAGAGGTCTTGTGAAGTCCATGCCTCGACGGGTCAATGCTGTTTTGGCAGCACAAGAGGGACCTACACAATATTAGGCAGGTGGTTTTAATGTTATGCCTGATTGGTGTGTGTCATGAGCAGTGTGAAGGAGCTTCATAAAGTTCTCAGGGACAATATTATTGGACTAACAGTCAAATGGAAAAAGCTACAAAGCCACAGCAAAGAGCAAAGACCTTAAACATTCCTGTTAGTACAATTGGTTCAATAATAATAATAAATAATAAATTCATGGAACCACAACAATTTTTTTTCCCGACAGGTGCGCCATGCGACCTGAAAGCAGCAGGAACAACAGTTACACAGAGAACAATGTTCTCAATAGTGCAGTTTTTAAATTCTTATCCAAATTGAATTTTGGGGAATTATGGGTCTACTGTATAACCAGGGTTGGGCTGTAACAGAATTCAAGTAATGGTGTCATCCTAATGGCTGATAAAGCTGACCAACACAAAGTTGTCTGAGCAGACCAGCATATAGTGATGCATGAAAACGAGCGAAAAGAACTTTGTGGCCAGGTGTATCTGCCTCAATACCAGCCATACCTGTGTTCTTACCTGTGACACCTGTAGGGTCCTGGCTCTGACTCATATTCTTAGTGAATCTAGCCTCATGCTCTTGAAGTTTGTGACCTGGTTTAGTGTTAGGGAGCTCTTCTGTATGTTCACTGTGAGTCAGAGTGTCCGAATGTGAAAGAGCAGGGTGAATGTGTTCCCACTGGCCTGCCCCTTGGTGGGCACACAGGAGCCTGTTATCCAAACACTGGCTTGGTTTCCTGATGTCATTGGTCATCAGTGGAGACAAGGCCACTTTTATCTTGAGGCAGGTCCATGGACACGACCCAGTCCTGTGGCTGCATGGCTTTGCCACCCATAGCATATGAAAACGGGGGTCTTCAGGAACCTTTTTAACCCTCTCAGATTTAAAATTGGGCGAAAACTGCTTGCCACCAGGGTGTGGTGTGCCAAAAGCACCATCTGTTTCTTTGCTCTTCATGAATCTGAAACATGGACCCTTGTATATAGGGCTTCTTTGGCAGGAGGCCCAAAGAGTGACTCCTGCATATAAAGCAGGTTCCACAGGGCTGATTTGCACATCAGGCGGAGTGGATTGCACCAACCACACCTGACAGCATGTTTAAACAAGTTTGGCAGACATTTTGTCTCATATTCTGGTCTATGTTCCTCACCACCAGGATTGAGGTGTCATTGTGTTGGCATGTCTTGGTAATAGCATTAATTGATGCTCATTATCATTCTCTAAGATATAAGGACATTGGCTCTTATTCATCAAAATTGAACAAAGGGTTCAAGGTGTTGACTTGGCCTCCAAATTCCCCAGATCTCAATCCAATTGAACATCTGTGGGGTGTGCTGGACAAACAAGTCAGATCCATGGAGGCCCCACCTCGCAACTTACAGGACTTAAAGGATCTGCTGCTAACGTCTTGGTGCCAGATACCACAGCACACCTTCAGAGGTTTTGTGGAGTCCATGCCTTGATGGGTCAGAGCTGTTTTGGTGGCACAAGGGGGGCCTAAACAATATTAGGCAGGTGGTTTGGCAGATGTTATGGCGGATCGGTGTACTGTATACATATGCTGTATATAGAGAAGCGTGGACGTGTGGTTTTAATTTTATAAAGCTGTTCAAGATCAGAATTAGGTACTAAACTATTTAATTCTGTTTATACTTAGGTTTTTATTTATTTTAGAACTTGAATTGGTGGAATTTAACAGATGTCTTAAAGTTTAATTAAATATCGGTGCCTCTCGTATGCAAATGTGTCTATTATTAAAATGAACAGAAAATAAGCTGATAAATATCCACGTCTGCTTATTCTGATTAACATTTACAGAATACATGATGACACTAAACGCTGTTATCTGTATTTTAGTGTAAGGCTTACAGCATATGCAGTTGTCATTATCTGTATTATTTACTATACCTTCCCTTACCAGTAACACTGAGGAGCATTTAATGTTTTCTTGTAATTAGTATTCGGCAATCAAAAATTTCTTAATGAATGAATCTTTATTGCTAATACTTAATTGTAAATGCTTGTGCTCAATCAATTTATTTGGTTTTATATTGTCTATTTAAATTTCAAATGACAAATGTCAGTCACAGGCGAGTCGCCACCAAGTCTCTCCAAGGAGCTGAGCAGCTCGCTGGCCGGCGTGGGTGATGTCAGCTTCGACGCGGACTCTCAGTTCCCGCTGGACGAGCTAAAGATCGATCCACTGACCCTGGATGGGCTACACATGCTTAACGACCCAGACATAGTGCTGGCCGACCCAGCCACAGAGGATACGTTCCGCATGGACCGCCTGTAAAGCAAGCGAACTGAAAAAAAAAGAAAAGAAGCTCTTTGAACAGGAGGAGGCTGGAGACTTACTAATTGTGCAGCTGCATGGCCACCCGGTTTTATCATTGCGCCCGCGGCCCTCGCTGCTCTCCCCCTCATGGCATCTACAATAGCATGCTGCCAACATCAATGCCAACGTCTGGGGAAAGGAGGCACTCAAGCACATAGGTGGACGTGGCATTGCTATATCCACGCTGGCTAGTTTCGTGAGGAGGCTAGTTCTGAACCACGTCCATTGTGCAAGTGTCTCTATACCCCTCCTTAGGCCTACATGTTGAGTTGCTTTTTATTTTGTTCTTTTTTCTTGTTGTTTTGTTTGTTTGTTTGTTCTCATGTTTCTTTCATGTGGGCTGATAGTTGCCTTTCTCATGTCATTTTGTGTTTAAGTATTTATTGTTTTCCAAGAAAAGCATCTTTTGTGCTGTGTGTGTGTGTGCGTGTGTGTGTGTGTGTTGAACCTTAATATTGAACCTCCTGACCAAGATAGCTTTTCCCCCCATAAATCTTTATTTTTACATACCTTACAAGTTTCCTTTAGTACTTTGTGTTGGTTTGTTTATTTATGTATGTGTTTGTGTTCCTGTTCGTATATTTTGCAGATGAATTGTTTACGTAAAGATACCATGTGTCTTTTTAGACTGTATGTTTTGTGCGTTTGTGTTAATTCTATATATTTAAAGTTTAAAATTATTTATTGAACCCTTTTATTTAATACTAAGGAGTACTACTCCCCCCCATTCTACTTTATATGGGTTTGGAAGAGCAGCGCCCTTGTGCTACTGTACGTACTTTATTATCGTTAAAACACTAAAAACCAACTTCCTCTGCAAAAGTTTTTCTGCTCTGCTTTTTCTCTATAAACATTAAGGTGCCCATCTACGTGCTGGCATTGTTATTTTTTTACATGTTTGCCGATATTTTTGCAGGTTTAATTGCGAGTGTCAAAACGGCAGCCTTGCCTCTATTTTTCATATCAGTATTGTGTTTTAAAAGCTACACACGTTTTCCTCGTTGCTTATTCAGCTGCAAATTGTAATCGCGAGTGTCAATGGCGTCTTTGACTTGTGTTCTGCATTAAAAGGCCGTCGTCACGCAGGGCCCGAATGGTTAAAAAAAAAAAATAAAATAAAAAAATAAAAAAATAAATGAAAGCTTCAGAAAGCTACTGAACTCATCACTGTGACCCGACCTGATTTTGCCTTATGAACAAAAAAAAAAATGCTGTTTTTAAGCTGTCACTGCAACGACAAGTTTTTTAATCGTCCCGTCAATGTTTTATTCTCGTATCCTAAATGAGATCTGATCATGCACAATCAGTGGCAGTATTGTGTTTTTATAAATGCAGTTTTTCACTTAAGTACTGTATGGCATGTAGGTTACGTGTCGAGCTTAAATGGATGGTGTGTTTGGTCCGAGCTGCTGGTTGAAAGTAAGGGGAGGGTACTGCTCCTTATTCATTGTGGTGTTTACAGCAATGTTCTTGTTTGTTTGTTTGTTTGTGTGTGTGTGCTATATATATATATATATATATATATATATATATATATATATATATATATATATATATATATATATATATAATGTATGTATATGTATATATATATATATTTGTATATTTGTTTCAGTCTTGTCTGACATTCACGTGATATAAACACATGTTGTGTTCGAAATGAAAAGTTTTAAGGAATCACATCTTTATATGTATGTACACTATGGATTTACAGGAAAACTGTTATTCACTGTTTTATGTCACTTGAAATGAATGATTTAATTCAGTGTAAGTGTTATAAACCTGCTTTATGCAGCCTGGACATTAAAGCACTTGGGCTCTGCGCCAAACTACTTTGGTACCAAAATCCTGGCGAACATAATGCCATTAATTGTTTGTGAACAATTTTATTGGCAGCATTAGTTAAAACAAATTCTTGGCTTTTGGTTGTATTCAGTAAGAGTTTATTAACGAATCACCAAATTCGTTTCGTTTTTTTTTTGTTATAGCAACAGTGTGGTTATATCAGTTAAATGAATTCAGCCAAGAGGCTTGATCTATGTGATATATATGCAACGCAGTCCTTAAGTAATTTAGACAGTGACGCATTCTTGTTTTGGTTCATCACATTAGACTGAAATGAACCGATCTGTTACTGCAAAATATCTTTGATGCTAAATTTTGACCCTACCATATCACGTGATTGGCTAATTGGACAACTGCATAAGTGAGCAGGTGTACAGGTGCTTCAAATGAAGAGCCAGATGAGTGTATATGGCCTATATTGTTTGACCTGCAAACATGACCAGACACATGATATCTTCTCTGAGTCTCTCATTGTACTGGGGACCTTTGGCATTGACTTTTCTGAAAGTTAAATACATTTTAAATTGGGTGACTTGACTTTATATTTTAGGTTATTCTGCTGCATGGGGAAGCATCCTTCACTGCACTCAGTCATGTGAGTCACATAGCTATGCCAACAAGTTTGGATCATGAATGGTTATGTATTTTTTTTTTCCCGAACTGTCAAATATGTATCTGATGGAATTGTAATGGCTTACTTTATAATCTTTGTTGGTCCGCATGGTGATGCGTATTTTGGTCGGCTGCTCTTTTCTGATGCAGCCAATAGTGCGATGGTACTATTGCGATCAGATCTCAGGCTGCTCTTGCCAAGGTTAATGATCTCTGCCGTGATAAAGACGGCATTAAAATAATCCTGTCCAGCACTGTTTGACATACTGGGGTCACCCTTGCCTCCATTCTTTCTTTTCAGCCACGCATAAATGCTGTAACCAAATTTTCACCTTCATATTATTACTCATCTCCGTCCCTCTGTGAGCATTTCAGATGCAGAAAAATCGATTCATGCTTTCATCACATCACGTCTTGATTATTGTAACTCACTTTTCTCAGGACTCACCCTCAAATCCATGAACAAACTTGAATCTATCCAAAACATTGCTGCTAGATTATTCACACATACAAACAAATCTGTTCATATTCCTCCTGTTCTCCAGCAGTTACACTTGTTACCGGTTACAGCCTGCATCCAATTCAGAATTCTTATCATCATGTATAAAGCGCTTCATGGTCTTGCCCCTTTTTACCTCTCTGAAGATCTACCCTAACCCCACACACGAGTTTGTTCGCTCAGATCTTCAGGTACTGGTCTTCTTACAGTCCCTTTCACTAAACTCTTCACAGTTGGAGCTAGATCCTTCAGTGCTACAGCTCCCTGTCTTTGGAATGCACTCCCTCAGTATCTCCAAGACTGTACAAGCATTACCTTATTTAAATCAAAACTCTAGACACACATGTTCACTACCACTTTCCCTTCCCACACATAATATCATTTCTCCTTTCTCGGCTATATCTGTGGTTTTCTGCAAACTACTCCTGAAAGAAATGTTATGTCTTCTCTTTTAAAATGTCAGTTGCTATTGCATACCTTTTTAATTTTATGCTTTTAATGGGTTTTTTTTATTATTCCTTTGTAAAGTGACCTTGGGTTTGTGAAAGGTGCTATTTATGGTGGGGTTCATAATTTTTTTTATATTAAGGGACCCATTTGACTGTTTAAAAAAAAAAAAAAAAACTACCCCCGTAGTACAGACAATACAAAAATAATTTGGCTAGAGTTTTGTTTTAATTTCTGAATTTTACACAAATGGAACCCATTTTTATTAAAATTGTCATTTGATTCCAATCTCTTGGAGAGCGGTGGGTTTCCAGCACTGTAACAAAATTAGAAACACCTTGGTTGTGCTTTTCACAGACCCAACTTTGAGAATCAAGGATTTATGATTCCCTGTATACAAATGAGGACTCAAAGAACCATCATTCCTCTAGAAAATGGTTCATCCGGTATAATTCTGTGCGTTCTGCACTCCCACATCAATTTTCAGATCCAACGTGCTAGGGTACTGAACCAAAACAAAATGTGTGTCACTGTACATTTTTCTTCTGACTGTACTGCATTTGGTCTTAGATGTGATCTTTGTAAGGGTTATTACGACTTTTAAAAAAAAAAATGTGAAATGTACAGATGTGTGATTCCTATGCAAAATAGAGAAATTTATCAGAATACAAATTGAAATATATCTTGTTAGGTGAAATGGTTTATATAATGTAGGTGTAAAGCTTTTAAAATAAGAGTGCACAGACCGTGTAGGCGAATTATTGGAACAGGTCTAGCAAGCAACAGTTTACAGTATGCAGTTACACACAAGGCCACATTTAGACAGAATTGCGATAGTTCATGTTCAAAACCCTCAAACCATACCACTCACAATCACTTTCTTTACACATATCTGTTCAACAAGTTTTGCTTATTTTGAAGTTTGTTCCAATTGTTTTATTTTTCTTCTCTTCCTGTATCACTTCTTGAAAGCTAAATACTGTACATAGAGCTTATCACTAGACTATGACTGCATGTCAAAAACAAGAAATGGATCTTAAGTGAGAGGTCTTTCTTAGCTTGGCTGATTTCATTATAAAATGTGCTGCACATGATAACACTATGGACTCTTTAGCAAGATGCAATGCATGCATTTATCAAAAAAAAAAAAAAAGTGTGGTTTCATTTGGTTGAACATCACTCACATTTACGTACATGTTGGTTGATCACCTCTGGTGTATGGGACACCAAATTACCTATTGCTTGACCAAAGCAGTTTTGTTCTTTCCATATTATAACTGCAATTTATTTGTTTGCATTCTGCTTTGGCATGTTTGGCTTTTTTTTTTTTTTTTTTTTTTTTTTTTTTATAAATCATCATGATTGTAGCAAGCTCAATCTTTTTTTTTTCAGTTCACACTCTTGTCAGCACTGTTGCTTATAGCTTAGCTTGTGCATCTTGACTCTTTCAACACGACAAATCACTATCAATCACTGAGATATATATCACAACACAGGTCTCTGATATATATGGCAGCTTTAGTGCAATTTTGTGTCTCTTTTTGTACCTTTTCTCGGTGTGTTGCTTTGCACTTTAACTGTGGCTGTATGGCATTAAAATTGGACTGTTTTATTCTCTGAGAACACTGACTGTTTAGGTCTGTAAGATTTAATGATGATGTGTTTTTTTTTCCCCTCAGATGGCTAGGCCCCTTGTATTACTTCATGGCTGTAAATTCTTCTGGGTGAATTCTCCGCTGCATTGCACTGATAACAGTGAGGGATAACACTTTTTTGGGAGCAAATATGTAACTTTTCAATGCAAACTATAAAAAAGGGCTCAGTCTTTGTGCTCTGAGATGTGTAAAATCAGGAGATGCAGCCGGAATGTATGTTATATTTATTTATGTATCTTTTATCCTACAGAGCTATAGTAGTTTTCCTCATGTATGGTAATAGTAGTTTAACAGGCTGTTCTGGATTTTCTCTTGAACCGTATTTTAACATCAGTTTAAATATTTTAACATCAGTTTTTTGGAAGTATTATTTTAAGAACGCAGAGCCCCTTTAAAGGAGCCTCCTTCAACCTCCCCAGTAAGCCTTAAGAGGACTGCTGAGCAGCTGCTATTGTTCTCATACACACACACACACACACACACACACACACACACACACACATATATATATATATATATATATATATATATATATATATATATATATATATATATATAATAAACAAATTTTCCACCGTTCTAGTAATCAAATGAGGAAGTGGTTCTCTAATACCAGAATATTAGTTGATAAATCTTTTTGAGTAATAGTGTGGCCTGTATAAAATACAGTAGATGAATAGAGTAGACATGATCCACCAAACATAAGTGCCATCTGCATTTATTTACATTAAAGAGTATTTTATTTAGTCGAAATATAGTGTCGGAGCAGGTGTGAAAACTAAAATCGTGACACTAAAACTGCTCATAAGAACATTAAAGAATACACTTTAAAAAAAAAAAATCTGCAGTCAGAACAGAAACAGTGCTGTTTATATGCATTTTAAATACATGTAATGAGAAAATCATCATCAGCTGGAGCTTTTTAACCGGCTATGCGTGGAAACACTTTGACGGGTGTTTCCAAAAAATGTCATTATTCATAGGTGTAGAACTCATGTAACTGTATAGACTTTCTGGTGTGGTCCCTATTTTGACTCATGTTTGTGGAAAATGGTTGTAGAAGGCCACTTTCTCTCTGTACATAGTCTCAGTGATCGTTTCATGGATGTTTTTTGCGTTCTCAAAGTATGCTAACTATGGATGTGCATGATGTCTCAGCTGCATATATCAGATCGTTCTTATTACATCATTTATATTTTGTAATCTGTATTTCTGTATGTGTTTTTAAAATATATACATTTAAACTGCCGTGGTTGTGATTTCAGTGCCACCGTATCATCTCTCCCTAAGACTTGTCTTTTTCACAATTGTATTGTTTTAGTGTTGCTTGAAATATTAAGAGGTGCAGCTTTTTACTGTTTTAAAAAAAAAAACAAAGAAAATATCTCAGTAGCAAATTTAAATGTTTATTTCCATTCTTGTATTACCACCACAGTGTAGTTCCGCTGGTACAGTAATGATACACTTCACATTCTGCTTAAAAGGAGTAGCTGTTGAACCTCTTCGTGATGATTAGGTATCGAGGGGTAAAGGAAATGCATGACTGCAAATTATGACAGTATAGGCATAAAGCTCTGTTTTATACAGTATTCAGTTTTATTCGGTATTCTTAGTAGCATATTTGCAGTTTGATAGAGTGGTCTATGGTATGGGTTCTCAAACTTTTCCCAAACAGTTCCCTTTTACTGTAAATTAAATTCCATGGACTCCCTCAACACAGATTTATTTCATGAGCATTATTTACATGTCCACAATAATACTGTATTTTGTCTATTTATATGACTAATAGAGCTTCTATTCCTGAACTTTCCACTGACTGGACACATTAGGACATTATTTGACATTATTTGTAGGCCTACCTGTTTTTGAATTATTGAGGTTCGGATTAAACCCATTCAAATCAAGTTACCAGTCGAACACTTTAATAAGTATAAGAACATAACATTAAAAATAATAACCTTATGGTAGGTTGTGATTTCCACTGCTGTAACTAAAATAAAAAATAAAATAAAAAAAATCAGGGACCTCCTGGCAATCCTTCACTGACCCTGGTGGGTCTCCAAATCCCATTTTACAAAAAGCACTGGTCTAGGGGAACCACTGGTCATTGTGAAGGCATGGACCAAATGACTTTTGTCTTGAGACAATGACTGAGGCTAAATCTGAAGCTGGATTTGTTGGGCTCTGTATGTGTCAAAGTCCTCCGGAATGGTATCTGAAGAAGAAAAACATGGATGTTAGAGCTGGGACAATTATTGATTTAAATGTTTGACTGGAAAATTGACTAAGGAAAGGAACTTTTGCCTTTCCTTAGGGTATAAATATGAGTTTGAATATGCAAAAGCCTTTGTCATCAGTCACCACAAGGAAATGCAAAGAGATTTCAACACAAAAGTGACACATGGATGGTTGTTGAATGTAGCTTTTGTAGCTTAGCAAGGCAAGGGTAGTTCTATAGAACCTGAATTACAGACCTTTATTTTATCACGCAACTAAGTACAGTATGTGCTTATTTTCCCCAGTTGATGGACTTAAACATTGTCAACGTCTTTATCATATTATTTATGTGATTTATTCTTGGAGATTTTGTAATTTACATAGAATAAGAACAAAAACTCATATAATCACCATTGCATCGGTAGCGCAGGTTGGCCCAGATGATGTTCTCCTGTGAGAAGCAGAACACTCCAAGTCTGCCTCCTCTCATGGTCGTGTCAATGATAATTCCTGTGTCTGCAACCATCTTCGGGCCTTCGTAGAACCGAACCCTGAATGTGTGACAGAGACTTAAATACTGGTTTTGTTTCAGATACGGGCTACAGCGGTCTAATTTCAGTTGTGACTGTGAGTTGGTTAGGGAATTAGCTTTATAGATGAAGCACTTGTCACTGTTGTACCTGATGTACCCATCATGGGGTCTGTGCTGCAGGAACCAACGATAAGAAGTCTTGTCCTTCCAGCCCACATTTCTTGGATCTTTCCACAGCAGCTTCACCTGGTTGGCAGTATCACCTGTGTGCCACAGCGAGTTTCGCAGATTCTCTCCTGGCCCTGTGTTGGATTTCACAGCCTACCAACAGTTTCAGAGTGAAAAGTACAGCAACACTGTAGATCCTTGTAGATCTAGACTTTTCATCAGTCTTGGAGATTGACAGGTCCAGCTGTCATTGACCCTAGAGTACCCAGCTGCTTCTATACTGCAAGGAATTATCCTTATTAGGGGTGTAACACAATACCACTCTCTGTATCTGTATCTGTTGAGTGCTCAAATGTTCATATCAGTATGTATATTCAGATTTAAACCCAAAGTAGGCATGACCTAAACCAGGTTGGGTTTTTTTGTTTGTTTTGTTTTGTTTTGTTTTGTTTAAGTAGAGATGGAATTGGTTTTCTTTTAATCCTGTTCACACTATTATATTTTTCATACCTGCTTGTGATCTAATGGACAGAACTCATCCCAGTCAGTTACATAAAGTTAACAGATGTTATTTTTTGTAATCTTATTAGCTCTGTTACTGTTGCGCATATACCGAAATAACCCCACAGACATTACCCAATTATACTAGAATCACATCTTTTCTGTTAGTCGCTGTTAATCACCTTTTAGACATGATGTAGAGCACTCAGTAATGTTAGGCTAGCTACACTCTGTGGTGACAAACAGGTCATATAAGCTCACAGATACATTTATAGCTAAATTTGTAATGCTTTGTAAACATACCGCTGCACTCCTGACTTTCTACACCATGCAGTGTCTGTGCAGCCTAGCATAATGTTTATGACTACGAATTGCAGCAAAACAGTATTTTTTCTAAACATATTTCTATAATAATAATAGTAATTGTACATTTTTTAGATTGTAGTAAGCTCATTTGAGCCATTGAAACTCTGACCACAGGCAACTGCTTTGAGACTACATGGGGGGCAATGCAGCAATAAAATATTTCTACATTAAATGTAGAAATGTGTCTGTATTATTCATAACTCTTGGGTGAAATTAAATATTTTAGCAAATCAAATTATCCAATATCTCACTGCAATATCTTGCTGTTCATTCATTCAATGCAAACTGTTTTCGGTGGATAGCACAGCCTTCATCAGAATCTCCTTGGAAGCCAGTAGACACCCCTCTATAGGAACTCCACTGACTTATGTTTTCTTTGGGAAGATTCAGGGCACTGATCTGTAATCAGTGTCTGCCAAGTGGATATATTGATTTTATATGGGTAAATCAAAATAAGTACAATTGTAACCACATTGTACCTTGAGTTGGATTCCTGGTTCAGCCACAGCTCGGAAAGGATTCGCCTGCCAGTAGATCTGCTCCACCTGCTTCCACATGACTACATAAAAACTGGAGCTGTCCTGATAGCCGAAGATAAACCCAGCATAGTCATCATCTGTTACTGTATTTACATGAAACGTCCCTTCAAAGTCCACTCCATTGAATGCTGTGTAACCTGCATGCAAGAACAAAAGGAGGGTAAATTTGTCTATAAATTAACAGTTCCATTGTGAAAGTTTTGTTTGGAGATCTTTATAAACATATTACCAACAGCTAGTCCAGGATCACTGTTCATGGTTTGAATGATCTCTCTTCCCTGTTTGGAAAAAAAACAGTTATTAGTTGCATTATGATAAGCTAATACTACAATACTTTATTGATCAAAGGTGGCAAATCAGACCTGATTAAGCACCACCCAGTTTGGATCTATTTGTGCATCTCCTTCTGGGTCCAGCACCACAGTCTGGTAGGCTCGGAAGTCAGTAAGGGTGACCTCTGCATTCTCAGGGCACACATCGATTGTGTCTATGATTGTGTCATTGTCAAAGTCCTTTTCACAGACGTTTCCAATTCCGTCCCCTGTAATTTGTGTGGGAAGTTATCTTCAGATTATAAAATAACATTTGACTGAAAAGCTAAGGAGCTAAAACTGACCATCCCAATCTTCCTGTAGCGGGTTGGGGATGAGCCTGCAGTTATCTGGTCCCGGAGGAAGGAGGTCAGGAATGCCATCATTGTCATCATCATCATCACACTCGTCCCCTTTGCCATCTTTGTCCGTGTCCAACTGAGAACTGTTTATGACTGCAGGACAGTTGTCTCGTGAGTCCTGATGACCATCTCCATCACTGGGGAAAAAAGCAACAAGCTCTCAGGCAGGGACTGAAACAAATGTATCGCGAACAAATCCGGTATTTTCTCCAAACCTCTCTTTGTCAGTGTCACAAGGATCACCAATCAAATCAAGTCTAACAAATTGTCCATACCTGTCTTTGTTGGTGTCACAAGGATCACCAATCAAATCATTATCGACATCCATCTGAAAGTGCAAAAGAGGGGATTGTGAGTTTGTCTCTGAGAGAACGTATGTACCAAATAGACTGAAGTAATGTATAGCATGAGAAAAAGACCTGGTCAGGATTGCTAATATAAGGACAGCTGTCGCAAGCATCACCAACATTATCACCGTCTCGATCAATCTGGTCAGCATTGGGAACCTTCACACAGTTGTCCTTGTCATTTTTAATACCTGAAGAACACAATAGAATCTCAGCTAAATCGGAAAAGCCCAATTTAGAATAATCAAACCCAAGTGTTACACTTGCCAAACATACCATCACCATCAATGTCATCATCACATTCATCACCACTGCCATCGCTGTCAGTGTCCTTTTGGTCATTGTTTTTAATTAAGCGACAGTTATCGCAAGCATCTCCATAATCATCTTGGTCAGTGTTCATCTGGTTTACATTTGGCACAAGCACACAGTTGTCCTAGTGGAGCAAATAGCAGTATGTTAGTAGAAAATATATTAGCCAGTCTTTACACACATTTTGGTCATGACTTGACCAAAATAACTAAATTACCTCTGTGTTCAGGATCCCATCTCCATCTGCATCATCATCACATGCATCTCCAATGCCGTCCTTATCAGCATCTTCTTGGCCAGAGTTGGGTACTGTGAGACAGTTGTCCTGCAAAAGCCACTTCCATTGAGTTTGTTGGACTTGTAGTACGTGTTCAGATATTCTGTGAAACTGTTTATTCTCACCTTAGCACAGTTTCTGTCAGAGCACTGCAATTGTTCATCAGGGAAGCCATCAATATCTGTGTCAGTTCCACATAAGTATCCATTGCCAGCCATGCCAACTCCACACTAAATACAGAGATTTGGGTTTCTAGTCTGATTTGGATGTTTTAGACAAATTGCAATACATAGGATTCACCTTCAATACAATTCATATAGCTTTGTAAGTGCAACATCTTTTGAAGTCCTTACAACACACTCAATATTGCCATCCCGATGGGCGATACACTCAGCACTCGCATGGCAAGGGTTGGCCTGCCCATTCCCACATGCCCTCTCAGGCTTACAGCCCTGTGTCTGGTCTCCTATGAAGCCTGGCTTGCAGCGACTACACCGGAAAGACCCCTGTCACACACACAGACACATATATAAAAGGGTTGAGGGGGTGGTTGCAGAAAATGGAAATGTACCAGATGCTTATATTCTTAAAAATATGTTCCTACAAGGTTCTTAGGGTTATTCCTAAGAAGAACAGACTAGAGGTAAAGAGTGACCGTATGAAGATAGGCTTGTGTTGTGGTGTTCTTATATACACCACCCACTTGTACACCTGTTCATTCATGCAATTATCCAACTAGCCAGTCATGTGGTAGCAGTGCAGTGCATAAAGTCATGCAGATTTTATAAGTTCAAAAGCTCAAGAACAGGAAATGTTCACATCAAACTTCAGAATGGGGGAAAATGTGATTTCAGTGGCTTTGGTTGTGGCTGCTGGTGCCACACAGGCTGGTTTGTGTATAATGTAAATTGCTAATCTCAGGGATTTTGAGGTGTAACAGTCTCTAGAGTTTACACAGAATGGTGCAAAAAACAAAAAACATCCAGTGAGCGATAGTTCTGCAGATGGAAATGCCTTGTTGATGGGAAAGGTCAGAGGAGAATGGCCAGACTGGTTTGAGCTTACTGGAAGGCTATGGTAACATAGATAACCACTCTTTACAAACTATGTGTGCAGAAAAGCATCCCAAAATGCGCCATACATCAAACCTTGAGGAATCTGAGGCTACACAGGGCACAGGCTCACCAAACGTGGACAGTTGAAGACTGGAAAAAATGGTGTCCTTTTTTTTCCCCCAGTGTTTAACTGTTCAGGTTAGATGAGCCCGTGCACTGTAGCCTCAGATTCCTGACCTTAAAAAAGTGGACAGTGAGTGTGTATATGTCTGGAACATAATCTTGATCTTCTACCTGTTTAGTAATCAGTTATCCATCAAAGCAGTCTGATTTTTCTGACTCTTACTTCTTATCTGATTCATACGTCACCAGATATTTTTTTTTTTTTTTTATAAAAATAGCTTCTCCTGTCAGATTTCTTTTTTAAAAAAGAACTTACTTTTTCAAGGAAGGGCCAAAACACCTTCCTCTCAGGGAGAAGAAAAATTCAGTTAGTTCATTAGTCACATGAATAGAGAGGCTGGTGTCACTTTTTATCCAGAGTTATTTTTAATGTGTTAACACACTCAGAACAGTAAAACTGAAACTGTTTTCTTTGACCTACTGTTTTGTCACTATGCTCTTAAAATGTTTTGGCTTTTTTTAAGTAGAATGTACCTACAGTTACGTCATCTATACATGATATATCATATAGGCAAAGGTTCTTTCTATTGCTTCAGTTTTTAATTAGGCTTCATGCACAGCCCTACAAGAGAAGGGTTTACCTTTCAGAAAAGGTTCCAAGTGGAGCATCTTCAGAAAGCTAGTCTATCCAAAAAACCTTTGTGGACCCATTTTTAAAAAATATTACCATAAAATGTATTCAAGATGATTTATGACTTCTTAAATTCTTAGCCATTTACTCACCGCTGTGTTCAAACAGATGGAATTCTCCACACAGCCTCCATTTGAGATTTCACATTCATTTATGTCTCTGCAAACCTTTAAGGAATGAAGAGACCGAGAAAATTCAGCATTGATGTAATAAACTTAACAAAAAACAAAAAGCTTAAACTTACTGAGATTTAAATAAATTCAAAATTTGAATAAAGAATGTTTGGATGAAGTGGTAACCTGTTTGTTGGCGATGGCGTAGTCAAGTCCGACTCCTTGCACCTGGGGACCTGCATAACCAGCAGGACATTGACCACAGCGGAAACCAGGAGATGTGTTGATGCATCTCACACCCATATGGCATGGTTTCACAGTGCACTACACCCACAAAAAACAAGGGCTTTACAAAGAGTCACACACTGTAGCATAGGCATTCAATTCAGATTACTTTTCTTATTTTATATACAATACAATAAAAAAACAGTCACCATCGGTATAGCACCACTATTTATTTATTTATTTATTTCTTGTTTTGTGCCAATTTCCATCCACTAGCCAGTTCTCCCCATGACAGCTACCAACCAGGGAGGGTGAAGGTTGACGTGTGCTTCCTCCAAGACACATGAAGCTAGTCACCATGTCTTTTCAAGCTGCTGCTCATGCTACATCACAGGGCAGCATAACACACTTGTAGGATTGCGCTATCTACCCTCTTCCGCATACATGAGCTCACGAACACATATGATGGGTTAGTGCAACACTTTCGATTTTTGGTTAGAGAGAGTTTGCCATCCTTCCCACCCAGAGAACATAGTTTAGTTTTGCAATTTTGCTAAATTTCTGAGAGGTCAAAGTGGAAAAGCATTGCTGTTGACTTCCCGTGATGACTCCTACCTCATCGATGTCTGTGCAATGGGTGCCGTTGCCCTCCATGCCTTGAGGACATGACCCACATCTGATACCATTACCCGTCTCAGTACAAGTCACTCCTGGGTGGCAGGGATTGGGATCACAGGATGGTTTTCGATCTGTACCACCTGTGCTCATGCCTACAAGACAAAATAATCATGATGTCACATTGCATTTTAACACTTTTGAGTTTGAAGGAAAACATAACAAAGTAAACCTATTTGAAAGAAGTAATCAAACGATTCATGAAATAACTTGAAATGTTTCCCTTGTTTGTATGTACAGCATGAAAAGGCAAGCAAAATTTCACTCACCACAGGCTTCACACTCCATAACAGTGTTCTTCAGAAACACAATTTCCTCTATCTACATGAGGAAATAGCAATAAATCAACAATATATTACTGTAATGTAATGTAAGCTATTAGCAATCAGCACAGAAATATGAACAGCGCACAGAGGTGTAGCTGATCATTCATTCATCTTCAGTAATTGCTTTATCCTTGCTTTAGTAGATCTGGAGCCTAACCTGAGAACACTGGGAGCAAGGCAGGACTACATTTGGAATAGGACACCAGTCCATCATAGGGTACCATGCGCACATACATTAATACCTAGGGGAAATTTAGCATATGTGCAAGTTTTTGGGAGGTGGGGGAAAACCGGAGAACCCAGATGTAACCCACACTGACACTAGGAGGACATGTGAGACTCCACACAGACATAACCTCAGCTTAGAATCAAACTGGCTACCCTGGAGCTGTGAGGCGGCAACACCACCCTCTGCACCACCGTGCCAACCTGAAATATTTTATAACCGTTCCAAATGCTTATTCAGGTTTGGTGAACATAGCACAAAACCAGCACAGATGGTTATATACAAGTCAGATGATTCTGTTACTGTTTTGCACAATGGTTGTGTTATAATAATGTTCATAAAACGTCAGTGAAGTCATCATTACAATACCTCCATATTTACCCGCCCAGTCATCAAATGAAAACATCCTTGTTTTAATCACACTTTATTGGCTATAAGCTGCTATGGTGAGAAACTGGATTAGCCAATAGGGATCAGACGTTTTTTTTCCATTTCTGTTTGAAAGCTACACTCTGAGCTGAGGTGACAGCTGATGAAGTGCTGTTTTGCACAGGACAAGAAAAGGAAGAGTAGATCTGGTTTTATAAACTAAGATGACATTTCCCCTGTTATTACCATGTTATTTTAATCATTTTTAGTAAAACTGTCATATTAATGTTATTAATCCACCCAAAATGCATGAGGGCATCACTTATCGATTTACTTAAACACCATGGTCTAGATTATTTAGCAAATATCCGCAACCCCCTGCCCCTGAAATGAATTCCTGTCTATGCCACTGATGGTGCACAATGGATTTCAATTTGCTTTTTACCTGTTGCTTAAGCAGTTCCTTAATTTCAGCCAGGGCCTGGTTTGTGCCCTTAATCTGGTTTATTATTTCTTCATCTGTAAAAAAATAAATAAATAAATAACATTTATTTAAAAAAATGTACTGTATCATAAATCAAAATATCATACATTGAATAATGAACAAAACAGATCCATAAGGTATTATACAGTATGTTGACTTTCACTCCTGCTGCAATGAGTTTTCCACCAGGTTTTTATGAGTCTCTTGTGTCAGCGCTCTCTGACAGACAACAGTTTGGTGTTAACTGAGAACAGCCAGATCTTGCTGGAATTCACAACGATGGTTCATTTGTCATTTCCTAGAGCCAGTGTAACTTTGATTCTGACTGCCATATGTGTGTTTATAAAGAAAAAAATGACAGTAACAGTGAAGGAAAGTGATGATGACTGCACTGGTATGAATTATGAAGATGGGGTGCAACAGCAAGGTTCATATTTCAGGCAGAGTGAGCATCAGTCAAGCATCGCCTTCGCCTCTGCTCCTGCTGCCTGTCAGTAGGAGGCTGATCTCAGAACAGAATTTATATGTCAGCATATTGCTTTTCCCCAGAGACAGTTGTGCCTCTCCTCTCCTCTGTGCCTCGGGATGAAAATGTGGTGTTTCCATTAACCGCATCCAAGTTTTCAACATGCATTCCTGTCAATAGTTCTGCAAAAGAACTGACTGCTGCTGTAAGATAGCTTAACCGGCTGATATCTCTGTTGGTGTTTTATTTCTATTTCTCTATATTCGATATGACCATAAAAGCATAATAACACTGATATAACACAGTTGAGTGAAAAAGTTTGCACCCTCTGGTTTCTGAGAGGAAAATGGAAAAAAATACACCTTTAGTTCATAATTGATCCACAAAGAAGAAATAATTCCAAGAAGTAAAAATGTGGGTGTATTTGGTAACAAGTCAATAGTCTGAAACAGAAGGCAAAATCAACAGAAAGCTGCTAAACCAAAACTCAGAATGTTTCCATGGCTCTTGATTACCAAACATGATTTAAATAGGGCAGTGTATGATATTTGGTAGAATGACAACAGATATATCAGGAAAAACAGGGGAGAATAATATAACTGAGAAATGATCAGACAGTATAATCGACACTGGAGGCAGTTATAAATAAATGTAAAAAGTGGGAATGATGCAAACGTTTGAACATATTTTATTTACTATTATTTTTATTTACAATACCTATATTATTTAGTGCTTTCATACTATTTACTATTTTATTTTACTATTATCTTCTCATACATTTTGTTTCAGTTGTCGTAACAATTAAGACACATCTATGAAAGCTAACACATTATATGGTATTGGTGAAAACTGTACTTCACAAGCCACAGTATAATTATAACAGGGAAAGAAAACTGAAGCTTTGCTACTCCAGAAATTATTAAGCAATTTTTTACTCACACAAATACCCAAGATATCTTTAAGATAAGAAAAAGAACAACTATAAAGTAAAACTATGCATCAGGACTAAGGTGATGAACTGAAAAGTTAATGTGAACATGTTTATCTAAATGTAACACATGCATTACACATGTCCATGGTCCACTTAGATTATCATTTCACTTACTTAATGTGGAATGTGTGAATTGAAGCTGCTTACCTTTTGATACTCCTTGACTGGACACTACACATCTTCCTATATTACAAAATCCAGATAATAACAGAATAAGAAATAAAGACATTAACATCTTTGGTCTTCTCCTCTAGCAGGTTCGGGCTGTGTGGGTGTTTGCCTGCTTGTGACTTGCTTCCAGTCCCCTCCTCTGCTTTTATACTTCTCTGGGCCTCTGACATCACTGAAGCCAGGAATATGGCTTTTTTCTTACAGTAAACAATCAATTCCTTTCATTTGAAATGGATCTTTTGCCAGGTGGAACGGTTACCTTTTGGCAAATCATGCTGTGTTCATCCTTCATGAATTAAATCATAAATGTAACAGATGAAATTCCCAGATGTGACAAATTCAATGTCATTTTATAAGCGGTTATCCTATAAGCTGAAAATATAAAAGTTTGAATATAGTCTTGCCTTTACTTGAACTCTTCAGCATAAGGATCACATATGCAGTCCAATAGTGCTGATATGTTTATACAGAGTGCCTTGGTGGTCAGTGATTGCATCCACAGATGTTGGTTTGGTTCCAGTTCATCGGCTCTTGGGGTTCTGTGCTGCACCCTGACACACTTTACCAGCTTAAAGTGCATTTAGCTCAACTCCCTTTTCCCAGAATGCATCTTAGAAATGGAAAAACAAATAAAAGAATTGATGATGACATTTTGGGGATGTCATGGCATTTAATTGACCCTTTCGTGTTGTTTCTAATGTCAGCCAAAGTGTGAAGGAGAATCTTTTAATTCATTTGTCTTAATTTTTTTTGTCTGGCTGTAGCCCAGGGCCCCGAGCGAGAGCAGGCCCCCGAATTAATCAAAAGCTATAAATATTTAGGTTTTCAGTCCAGCAATCAGAATATTTTCAAAGAAAATGCCGCTGACTCTTGCCGCTGACTCGTCCAAGTGCAATACTTCGTTCAGTTATGTGCTTTGAATTGTTTAGTTGTACGATTTATGTTTTGGCAAAGGGAGGGCTATGATCTCACGCTTTCGATATTAGCATGATGTGCAGATAACAGAAAATATATAATGGAAAAAATAGTAGTAAAAATTTTCAGAAGGTGGACTGATAAAAAGTCAAGTGTATTTTATTTTAGGGATTTCATTTAAAGTGGCTTTTTTGTGGCTTTCATTGAATCAGCCACATTGCTGCCTGTTAACAATCTGTAGTAGAGTGTGTTAGGTGTGAGCTGCATGGAGGTTTGATTCTGCTAAGCTGGTGGCATTGCGTCTGTTTTACTGCAGTAAAATTTCATATTCATATTCCAATAGCATGCGAACAGCATGCCAAACTATTGAAAGACTACATGTTTTTAATGTGAGATCAAAAGGAGAACCAACACCAACTAAACTCCTGCATTAGTACAACATTTTCTCTCTCCAAGTATGTGTTGCTAAAATGTTAGGGACCTTGGTACTCTCTTGGTGTTTGTGAACAGCTAGATTCACAATGAGACAATATGAGACAATAAAAAAACAAGAATATAGAAAACAAGAGTGGATGATAACTACTATATCAACTTCATGTGACTGGGAGTGTATTGTACAGTATACTTGCTTCCAGCTATAAAATATGGTTCCCACATGACAAATTTAAACTTTACTGGTAAAAAGACCAGTTACTGTAGATTTCAGGTTTAGACACTTAGTCCATAATAACACTTCATATAAACAAACTGACAGTAATATTCTCATGCATATATTCAAATATACCTTCAAGAAAAATGGGTCTGTAACTGGTATCATACAATGCTAGGACTATTTCTAGGACTTTTTCTTTTATTGTTATGCTGAAAGACCTCTTGTTTTTCAGTAGCATGTAATAACGCAGAGACATATGTGATTGGAAAATATATTTACTTCTTAAAATGTTGTACTGTCAAATGCAACATGATATAAAGAGCATCCGTGTACAGTGTGTACTCTGCTTCATTCAGAAGCCATGTGTTGATCAAAATGGGAAGGGACACTTTCACCTTTCACTGGGTTTAATAATCCAAAGACTTAGCTTATGTCTATAAGATAGTTCACCACTGACAGGAGAATGGAGCTCCACTCACGGACTACAATGTACATAATAAATAGAGATAAACATTATATATTAACAGGAAGGATGAGAATTATTGGTGAACTATTTACAGTCCCTACGTAGTCTGTCATCTGTCATTTAAAGCACCATTAAAAAACAAACTGTAATCAGTGAACATCAAATCTTTACTATCTTTCCAGTAAGGACTATATACCCAGGTATCAAAAATGGCCTGAGGGTAGACACTAGTTGTTTTTTTGTCTTCTAACAATGAGCTGGGTGTCTACTCTGCTTTCTTGGCTTTTCTCTTGCGAGTGCCTTCGCTCAATTCCTCCTTGGTTTTGGCTGGAGAGGCAGGGGCAGAGGCAGCAGCTGGAGGAGTGTGGTGATGATTATGAGCATCTTCAACAGCAAGAGGAGATCCGAAGAGCAGGTGGGACACCCAGGACTCAACCAGAGTGAAGGGAGAGCCGTGAGAGTGGCGCGCGGTCATAACCACCTA
Source organism: Pangasianodon hypophthalmus (assembly GCF_027358585.1). Taxonomy (NCBI): domain Eukaryota; kingdom Metazoa; phylum Chordata; class Actinopteri; order Siluriformes; family Pangasiidae; genus Pangasianodon; species Pangasianodon hypophthalmus. The sequence continues at coordinate 19,531,447 of NC_069720.1, forward strand.
CAAAAGAAACAGCAGTCTATGTTAGTGTTGTAAAATTAAAACTGAAATTAAAATTAACCCAGTCCAATTGGAATTTTTATACATGCAGTGAAGACCACACCTTAGAAGTAGCCATGAAAAGAGTGAAGATGCAGATAAGGGTGCTCTTGGACACAGGAAGCCAGTGCACCTCCTGGAGTGTAAACAGAATGGCTCCATACAGACTGGCTTTAGTAGGGCTGCAAATACATACAGAGAGGGATTATTAAGATTACTGACCTTACAATAATGTGCAACAATGAATAATTGTTATAGTCCAATGTTTGAAAAGATGTAACTGTTGAAATGTTGTAATCCCTGTGTCATTCCTTCTCACAGTGCATACCGTGGTTCTGAGTGCAATGTGCACTGCATTTCTTTTGTTTTGACAGTATTAGTCCTGGCTCCACCCCTGTCCTGTCATTGGTGTTTTTCCCAATTGTCTCCATGTGTTCAGTGTTAAGCATGTAATTAGTTTGTCTATTTAAACCCTGCTGTTTCTGTCTTTCATTGAAACGTCTTATTGTGCATTTGTGTAGTTATGTCCAAGCCTTGTTTTCTTAGTTAAATGTAATAATTAGACTCTTTACAATGTATTAGACTTTATAATACAGTGCTGTTGAATTCTTTATTCTGATTGGTGTTGATTAATTTTCTATAACAGCAGCTCTGACAGCAGTCTCGTCTGTAAATCTCAGTTTATACCATTGCACACACTGTGGTACATCATAATTTCTATAGTACCCACTCATTCACAGGGACTTGTATGGCAGATATGGGATGTTTGCAGTACAGAGACATTTATTTAATGCTTATGAAAGGAATGTCAGGAAGAAAATTCAGGACAGGGGACTTTCTGGTTTCTCTGTAAAATGACATGCTGCATTTTTTGTCTCTAAGTTCAAGAGAGAGAAAAATGACCTTGGTGATATCAGGAACTCATGGACATTCCACAACAATAGCTGTGGTATAAGAGGAATACAAAAAACTTTAGGAAATGCTGTTATTGGAAACTTCCTCTGCCACTTCATCATTGATTATTTTTCTACAACAATATGCCCTTCCATGGTTTATTTCTTATTTGAGGTCATGCAGCCTATAGAAACTGGGGCACAGAACTGAAGAAGAAAGACTCACAATGACATGTTGAGAATTTCATTGGTCTCTGGCCTCCACACTCCACGCAACAGTTGCTCAAAATTTGACATGAGAGCTACTCCAGATCCTACAAGGACATAAACAGGATGAAAAAAGTGTCAGGGCAGAAGAGGTGATCTTGCCTTTGAGGCTGGTATCAGGATTAACAGCCCCCCTGCATGTGGCCTTTTACTAAGATCCCCTTAACTATTGGAGAGAAGGTGATATACCCTCTAACAGCTTTTGAGGATCATGCCTCAAGATGACATTTGATACACAAGGACATGACTTTTTCTTGACATCAGTATCATAACCATTTACACAAGAGAACATTCACAGTGCAATGAAATGAACTGCCTTCTCTGACAACACTTGGCTACTTTATTGGCCTGGTGATATTTGCTTTCTTGTTTGTGCAGAGTTAAGAAATTCTCATTCTCTTTTTTCCTATTTCACAACACACTCACTCTCATAATACTGTGCAACAGCTTTCAGCGGTTTGCATAGAAAATAAATAAAAGGCAGGATGGAAAGCACTTCACTTCACTGTGACGTGACTGCACAGTGAAATATGCTAAAATATATTCCACTTTTTTTATATATAATTAACAAATCTCAATAATTTAACAGCAGAGAATTAACAACTTTCTTGCTTAAAGGTTTGAAATATGTCATTCATGTCACATCGAAATGTGATATCCAGCAATTAAAATATTAAAATAATTAAAAGCCAAATCAATCATAGTCAAAGCCAAATGCTTACATGTCAAATTAGCACACAAAGCAGCTCTTGAAATGTACGTAGTTAAAACTTCACTTACTTACCCTTGACATAACCAGTGATGATCATGATGAAATAGCCATGGTGATAGGCATGATGAGCATGGTGGACTCCAGCAGCGATTTTGCGAGTACGGACAACTTCCTTCATACCTACTAGCACGAGCTTAATGGGCAGGAATGCGACACATTTGTAGAACAAGTTAAGTGGGCAGTAGAAGATGAGATACCTGTAGTATTGTTGGTAGAGAAACAGAAAAATAACAACATTCATGTTAATGGAAAGATTTCTGAGAGCAAATAGTGTAAATGAAATTTAAACATACATGCATACTTTTCATATAGTCAGTGTATCCTGACTGTGCACAACACACCCTCAACTGAGCTGTACGGAGTGGTAGTGATTGTGGAACTGAAAAAACATGGGAAGAACTAGAGCTTCGCACAAGACAGCCAGGATCCCCACTGAAGAGGCCGGGGTACAAGTTGTTGAATAGTAGGGAGAAGATGGAAAGGTGGTAGGGAGCAAAAGACAGAGATAGAAATTTACAGGAAGTTAACTATGAGGAGGGCGGAGCTTCATCCATGGTCTCATAACTCCATATCCTATCTCGCAAAAGCACATGATCAACTGAGAGAACAAAAATCTACATCGCAATTTTCAAAATAATATTCTGATGTTCTTTCAGAAAATGTGGTTGTACTAATGGAAAAATGTAATGTACAGTAATATAATACCAAGTCCTGTACAAGGCCTGGAATACGGCACTTCTTTTAGATAGTTAGCTTGGTATGGTGGATATTACAAAGTAGATTAAATTTAAAGAACCTTGGTTTTGTGGTGTTGTCTGGGCTGATTCTAAGACAAAGACTTTTCCACCTTTAAAGTTTGAGTTTGATAAGTGGAGTTTGACATTTATGTATAGCTTGTTCAATATAGGGTAGGTGCTGTACTTAATTTCTGCCTGAACAGGATCTGGCACTTGTCATATTTCGAGTGAATTTACATGGATCCGAGGCATTTGCAGTTTTTAAATAAAAATAATTCAAGTAAAATCATCTTAATGAAATGATCATTCTTTGTCTTTTTTTCATTGATAGGGGTAATCATGTAGTTATATTTGTATTATGTTGTTTAAAGAGCATTAGGTACTTTTGTAAGACCCAGTATTGTGAGAGAATTGTTTGCTGTGACATTGAGCAAATATTATGAAGCTGCACACACGGCAATGTGCAGCTGACACATCCAGTTCTCTCATGACAATGCCGAAATTCTTGTGGTTTCAATCCCTTATCGTGCTGTAGTCATCATACTGATGCTTTTGACCTTAAATCTGAATTCTACTGTATTATGCAAAGCGCCTGGAGCACTGTTGTGTCTATACATCCCCCTCCCTGTCCACTTGATGGATCACCTCTCCCTTGGTGTTCTGGTACCTCATGTTTTACAGATTAAGCACTGGATAGGTCTTTTCTCACTATTATTCAAACAGCAGTCTAGGTTTTCGTGTCATACATCAAAACAAAATCTGTGTTGTTGAGCCCCCATGAGAATTGAATGGCATCTAGTTTATTCAATCTATAGCCCTACGATTAGTGTACAGCAAGATGTAATACGTGTAAGGGATTTTATATGTATCTTAAGCAATAATTATAATAAAAGCCTTTTTTAAATTGTCATTCAGGTCACATTATGGCTACATAGTACAGAATGTGTAGACCTTTTCAAGAGCTTGAAACCTGTGTAAATTTTATGCAAATCAGTATGGCTACTGTCTGCACGTGGCTACAGAGTATCTGCTTACTGAACCAAAGAGCCTTACCATACAGCTGAGGCCAGGAGGATGTGGCTGTTATTATGGAAATAGTCAATGGGGCTGTGTCCAAGCATGATGTCTGCTAAGATGTAGCTCCCAAAGCAGTAGAGCATTGCACAGAGCCAGGAGGCCACAGGGCTTCTGCGGGACACCTCCACTGAGCCTGCAAAACAGAGACTTTATCATTACCCCATTCAGTGTTTTTCTGTGGGTTTATTGTTGGGCTGCACAGTGGATTTTGGTATTTTAGTACTTGATCCACCTACTCAGTGTTTTACCAAATTTACCTGGACTGGAGTTGTGCAATCCGACAAGATACAACATGAACAAAGTATACGAATAATAATGTTTCTAAATGTAGACACAGCCTTACATTCAACTAGCATGGCAGTCAAAACAGGGCTTAGTAAATTCAAATAAGTGTTTAATCATTAGAAATTATATCAGTGGAAAGCTAAAAGTCCTTCCTTGCCTCCAAAGCTCCATGGACAAACAGATCTTATGGAACAGGTGTGGCCACCAGGCATTTTGAAGGAGAAGTGATCCTATCAAATGGTGACTAAAAATAAACATCAGTCCACGGCAACTCATTCATGGCAACTGGAAGGCCGGCTCCGATCTTTGACCTCCAGCATGCCCGAAGTGGTGGCATTCGTGCATGAGACTTATCAAATTGTATGAGTCATGTGAAAGCAACTCTTACAATGAGCACTACATACATTTTCCATTTTTCTTCTATGAACAAATGAATTGCAAACCTAACAAATGAAGATTTTAGCCATTGATGTAGATAGTGTGATTCTGATTCTGATGCTCAATTCATAAAAGCCTTGGAAATCGCTTACTCTATACACAGTAGGTTGTCTTATCAAATCTCACAAGCAGCCAAAGAAAAGTTTCTGAAAACAAGCCTACATTTGCAAACATCATTGTAAAAGCAATGTAAAAACTCCAATACAGAAAAACAAGGTCTAAAGATGCTTCGACAGGATGCTGCTGAATTCTCGAATCTGATTGGTCAGAATCAATTTTCTTTGACGGCACAGCTGTGACAGCAGTGCTGCCTGAAATACAAATCACAGGTTTATGTTAATGCACAGTTAGTTAATTCACAAGGACCTGTATGGCCGACGCTCTGCATAAACAGATCGAAAGAGTGTTGATATGATGAAGCGTTCTGTGAGGAGACATTTATTTAACATTTATGGAAGGAGTCTCAAGTGTCAGCGCTTCCTAACATTCAGACGTAAAGCTGTTCTTTTAAGTTTTCCAGGAAAGTTTATAGGATGGACAGCTTTATGCTTTGTGGTGTCTCTCTAACATGATAAACTGCAATTCTCTTCTTAACTTCAAGAGAGAGAAAACAAGAGAGGCTACATATAAGTGAGGCATCATAACAACATCATAACAGCAACTAACTTGTTTTGCAGGCGTTCAACAACATGATATGTAACAAAACAAATATTAAACGTGTCATTCTTTCATAAATACAAAAATTATTAATGATGCCAAACTCCTGTGATATAAGACGGAAGCCACTTATGGAAGCAATGAACTTTCACTGGGCCACATCACATTACCCTGTTGTGTTTTATTCCTTAGATAACAGCGCATGGACAGAACGGACCGCTGACCAGGCAGCAATATGTTTCTGGGTCATTCCTGGTGCACCTTTTTTAACTGACATTATGAGATTTGTTACCAAATGACCACTGTGTTACAACAGTATCCCAGTACCTAAATGTGACCACACACCACTTGCATTCTTTCACGTACAATACGAGCACTCAGTTGCTATAGAAACAGTTTACTAACCGCTGCTTTAATATTAGCTGCTGCAGAGCAGTCGTGTATATAGGCTACTCATTTAAACAGGGTAAAGTTGTGGACTCTTGCTCTCTTGCTGTTGTCTATTTAGGGCAAGTCTATTTATTCCAGCTCTGGTATGTGTAGAGCATCTATCAGATTTCGAGCAGGGGGCTGTCAGAATTGCTTTAAGCACTAAAAACAGAGAAATGTGCACAAAAGAAAGTGAGGATACAAGAATAAGGCGCAAATCCTGAACATAATGACGCGTGCTTGCTCTAATATTAACCCTTAGTCTGGGATACCCATGCGCAATGGCAATGGCATGGTTAAAGCACTCATCGGAGGATAATAATAATAATAATAATATAAACATAAAGGATAAAGTGTCAGATGGAGATGCGTTACATTCCGTTTCATGCTCTCTGAATATAAAGAAACAGGCGCAAAATAAAGCATGGAGCTGTCACACTTACCTGGCTCATACTTGAGGTAGAGTATGGACACGATGTAATAGGCTAGATCAAAGACAGGAAACATGGCCATTTTTGAGAAATATTGGGCAATTTCGCCCAGATTTAGGGCGTCCAGTACCTCCATGGTTTCGGATCTGGAGCTAATGGCAGTATTAGCACATGTACAGAGAGCTGGTTAAAGGCCCGTGGACGGTGTGTCCGCGCAAAGCCTCTGAGAGTCAAAGAGATCTGGACACATATAACCTCCTATTAATATACTGCAGCTCATCTGCACCCCCAAGCTTAAATGAAGACATGAGGATGGCATGGAGCCAGAGACCTGCGATCGAGCACTGCGGTGTTATACTGCCTCTTATGGGTGGGACCTGGAAAAGTGTTGGGTTTATAGCCTGGGTAAATAGCTGAGGAAACCTGTCCAACAGGAACACTGAGCTCTGCTTCACTTCCTGCAGGATCTACCTTGTGCCAAAGTGCAGCTTACTGCCACACCTGCTCCACCAGATACAGTGTTTTCATGAGGGCTTTTAGCAGATGGACTTGTGGGAGCTGAACTTGACAATGCAAACCCTGGGAAAACCCTGGGAATTGAAATGAATGCACCAAAACTGTTTTGAATATCGCTCTATAGCCTAATTGTGACATTCAAGTATGTCAAAATGATTAAAAAAAAAAACATTGTGAATAATAGTGAAAATATCTATTGGCATAGAAGGGAGACGCTATTTGCATTTCAGCAGTCATTTTAACATTATTTAAGCATAATTATATATCCATCCATCCATTTCCCTTACCGCTTATCCTACACAGGGTCACGGGCAGCCTGAAGCCTATCCCAGGGAATTCAGGGCACAAGACGGGGGACATCCTGGACAGGGTGCCAACCCATCGCAGGGCACAATCGCACACACACTCACACACTACGGACAATTCAGAAATACCAATCGGCCTACAAGGAATGTCTTTGGACTGGGAGAGGAAACCGGAGTACCCGGAGGAAACCCACAAAGCACAGGGAGAACATGCAAACTCCATGCACACAGGGCAGAAGCGGGATTCAAACCTCCAACCCCGGAGGTGCGAGGCAAATTTCTAAGCCACTGTGCCCACTAAGCATAATCACATGAAAAATATTCATGCAGTTTGGTCAATTTAGTTGACCAAGTTCTTGCATTTTGTATTTATATAAAGCTATTCATAAAGCATCCAATTCCCTGTGTAAATGAAAAGTACATTCTACACCAGCCGAAATTTGTATATGTGAGTGAAACATTTGTTTGTTTACGCATTGTCTTTTGAAACAGGAAGTCAGAGTGATGGCATGTTGAAGGGCCTGACCGATTTACGCAACAGCCAATAGTGTTCAGGTTCGAGACTACACCCTCAGCCGAATCTAAACAAACTTACAGGTAGCTTAGTGAACTAGCTAAATACAGAGAACAGCGAAAAGGCTAATGATAAGCTTTTTCAACTGTGGAGGATTTCTAACCGCTGTCTTTAATCTACGCTGTCGACTTTAATGAGGATGATATTCTAGGCGAAGAGATGCCGTGTGTTCTGGCGTTGAACAGCCCCACGCTGGTAAAACACTGCTTCGAAAGGTGCCTGTCACATAACTGTGAACTTATATCCACCACAATATCCACTATAATATCCACCCTCACTGAAATGAATAAACTAAAAGGGAATAGTGTTGGGGAAGACAAAACCAAAACTGCACAGACGAGCCATGTTTGCTGCTAACGAGCTGCTACTGTAGAGCAAGTCCCGCCCCAGGGGTGGGGCATAACCGTTTCAGTGAGCATTTAATTGGACAAACACAAGACCTGTACAGGCTGAGTCATCAAAAAAATTTACCATTTTTACCTGAAGTGACAATCTATTAAATTAAAACAAAACTATCTCCAAAACTAAATCTGTAGATTTCTTTACAGGTATACTATCGTATTTATGTCCATAACACCAAGGAACAGGTGCAAAAATAGCTAAAACACCTCTTTTCATTTTGGGGCACTTTGAATCTGATTCTTATTATTATTATTATTATCATGGTCCTGTCATAGAATTACACTGATCAGCCATAACAATAAAACCAACTGTGTAATTTTTTATAGCTCCCCTTTGTGCCACCTAAACAGTTCTGACCCTTCGAGGCATGGACTTCACAAGACCTCTGAAGGTGTGCTGTGGTATCTGACACCAAGACATTAGCAGCAGATCCTTTAAGTCCTGTAAGCTACGAGGTGGGGCCTCCATGGATCAGACTTGTTTGTCCAGCACACCCCACAGACGCTCGATCGGAATGAGATCTGGGGAGTTCAGAGGCCAAGTCAACACCTTGAACCCTTTGTCATGTTCCTCAAACCATTCCTGAACAATTTTGTGGCAGGGTGCATTATCCTGCTGAAAGAGGCCACTGCCATTAGGGAATACCTTTGCCATGAAGGCATGTACTTGGTCTGCAACAATGTTTAGGTAGGTGGTATGTGTCAAAGTAACATCCACATGAATGCCAGGATCCAAAGTTTCCCAGCAGAACATTGCCTAGTGCATCACACTGCCTCCGCCTGCTTGCCTTCTTCCCATAGTGCATCCTGGTGCCATCTCTTCCCCAGGTAAACGATGCACACACACCCAGCCTTCCACATGATGTAAAAGAAAACGTGATTCATCAGACCAGGCCACCTTCTTCCATTGCTCCATGGTCCAGTTCTGCTCACAGGCCCACTGCAGGTGGTGGACAGGGTCAGCATGGGCACTCTGACACCAGTCTGACCAGCAGGTGGCGACGGTGAGTTTACAGTCAATGTTCAACACTTTTACTGCTGCCAGAAGAAGAAGAAGAGGCTGCAGGGTGACAAAATGATCGGGGATCTGTTAATTTTCTGGTAAAAATCTTCTTCCTACACTTCTTACCCTTCCTACACTGTCTATGATGTAGAGTTTTCAGGCAGGGTTTCTGCTTTGTTCAGATGGACAGTATAATCTGAGACAGTCTGATGTGAAGTAGTCAGACAGCTCAGCTGTGTTTGTTGTTGATGATGATCAGACTTTCCACGTCACCCATCTGATTTGTTGCTTTTCAGCACTTTGTTAATGAACGCCGGGGCGGTTTTAAACTTTAAACTGTAAGTAGATGTTATTTGGATCCTGTTTGTAATAGTTACTTGATGTTTCAGTTAGTAAAGGTTTCATATTGTCGTGTTGCTCTGTGCGTAATGACAGGAAAAGGAAAGAGACGCAAACGCACGGGTTCGGCGATGATCCGGGCCGATCAACTACAGGTACTAATATATATATAGACCAATAACTACTGATATGACATTTCAGTATGACCTGGACTGGTGATCGACCTGTTCATACCGTGCTGTTCCTTCCCAGGTGATAACATCAGGGAGTTTTTACTGAGTCTGCGCTACTTCCGCATTTTTATAGCGCTGTGGAACATCTTCATCATGTTCTGCATGATCTTGTGAGTATCCACAGTGCTGGCAGGATTTACAGACTAGCAAATAAAACATCACGTGACAAATGTTATCTCTGTCATCTTGAGATTTATCCCATGTGTGTGTGTTTGTGGTTTATTTTATTTTTTTCCAAATTTTGTCCTCAGGTTGTTTGGATCATAACCCACTACATTCCCAGCCTGGACACTAACATGAAGGACAATCCTCAACACTTTTCTTTTTCGGTAGTGGGATGTTCAAATCTGGCTGATCCTTCAAGAACCTCAAGAACCTTTGGAGCAGGAAATTTGTCAGTCATCAGTCATTTCCTCCATTGTATCCACTAAGCCAGTGTCTTAGGGGTCAACTAAAGGTTATTTTGAAAGTCTTAAGGACTAATGTTGACCGTTACTCTCTTAATTAATGTCAAACTGACATATTGCCTAAATTTGCATGTCAGTTGATGTGCTTGTGATCGTCAGCAGATACAACGTTTTGTTTTGGGTTTTTTCTTTTTGTGAATATCAGCTGCACGTTCAATGGCTAACAGAGCAGTGCCCTGAAATAAATCATCTGTTTTTCTCAAAAAATATTATTTTCTGTTAAATTAGGGAACTTCTAGCAAGTTAAAGGGTCAATACTACTCAGATTCTTTTATTAAATGAGAAAAGTTTTAATACAAATTACTATAAATGCTGAAAGGATAGCTGATGGTTTTAGTCGGTTTAGATGCAAAAGTCATTTTTGTTCTTTGCAAGAAAAACACACCTTCTATTAAAAGTGACTTGCATTACCTTGTCCTATCTGATCATTTTAAGAAAATGGAAAATGAAACTGGTCATGGCTCTGTGTGTGTGTGTGTGTGTGTGTGTGTGTGTGTGTGTGTGTGTGTGTGTGTGTGTGTGTGTGCGTGTGCGCGTGCAGAGGTTTGAAACGGAACACATTTCATTTTCAGATAACACCTAATGTAACCGCTTTATCCTGCTCAGGGTCACAGAGGATCCAGAGCCTATCATGGCAACACTGGGCATAAAGTGGGAATGCTCCCGGGATAGATCACCAGTCCATCACAGGGCACACACACACACACACACATTCACACCTAGGGGAAATTTAGTGTAGCCAGTCCACCATGCAGCATGTTTTTGGGAGGTGGGAGAAACTTGAGAATCTGCAGAAAACCCACACGGACACAGGGAGAACATGTCAAACTCCACAGACAGTAACATGAGGAATCCACAGTGTGATCTGTTTATAATAATTTTAAGGCTGTTTAGTTTAACATAGTTTAAAGTTATACCCATGAACTACATATCGTTTATATTAGGAAAGATTAATCCATATGACTTCATCCCCTACCCCCTTGTTTCATTTTTATTTTATTTTCTGAAAATGATGCATATCAGTGACAACTGTCATCAAAACAGATGAAGGCAGTGAGGAAAAAATTAAAATAAGGAAGGTAATTTAAGAAGATTTCACTGTAAAGAAAGAAAAATGGTATGCTCCTTCCAATATTTTTTTTCTGAAGCCAGTTATGTCAGCATATAGATGTTGGAAAACTGCCTGAAATCTATGTCATGGTTACAGTTCATAATAATTCTGGCTTCATATATTCATATCATATATACAGTATATATTATATATTATGCACTTTGTTTGCCTGGCCGTGGGACTTCCATCCAAAATGTCCTGTTTCTCTGGAACCATTGTCTATCAACAGTTTTTGCAATGATGTACACAACTGTTTCTCTCCATATATATATATCCTATATGGGCATGAGATATATCCCCAACACTATTATTGTAACATGGCTATAGTGTACACTGCGATAAAAACTCATTCCTAAATGCTGAAATAATAATTCTTGTCCTTTCTGCATGGCACAATGAGCGTGTGGTATAAAGCAAAGTATTTAATTCAGCTTTAATGTAAGCTTATAAATATATCAATTCATGAGTTAAGCAGACATTACAACATATTTTGTACATATTCATCCTCTTGGATCCTGTTTCAAGCTCCTAGTAAGTAGGTTCTGTGCTAAAAATCACAGTACCAGGCATTACTGACCAAAAATAATTACAGTATATGTACAATTTATTGTAAGGGCCTGGAGAATATACAGTCCTCTCTGAAAGTAATGGAACAGCAAGGCCAATTCTTTTGTTTTTGCTATACACTGAAGACATTTGTTTTTGAGATCAAATGATGAATCTAAAGAGGCCAGTTTCATGATTTTTAGGACAAACTGTTCAGAAGTTAGAAGCAATGTGCTTTCTTCATATCTCGTGAGCACTAGGTGGCACTAGGAGACCCCGTGCTTCAGGGGTTACCTCCGGGTACTCCGGTTTCCTCCACCAGGCCAAAGACACGAGTTATAGGCTGATTGGCATTTCTAAATTGTCCATAGTGAGTGAACGTGTGTGTGACTGTGTCCTGCAATGAGTTCTCACAATGTCCACAGTGTCCCCCGCTTGTACCCCAAGTTCCCTGGGAAAGGCTCCAGGCTCCCTGCGGGGATGAGCGGTACAGTAAATGGATGGATGGATGGATGAGAATTGGCCTCGCTGTTCCAATACTTCTGGAGGGGTTTGGTGTTTGGTGCTGCTTTTCAAATCCAAAAGTCTCAAAGTATTCACTGTCCCTTGAACCTCAAGAGATTTTATAGAAGTAAAACTTTTCAGCAGCACTTTAAAATCATTACAGCATTTCAACATAGATTTCAAAACAAAGTAAGGGACCTTGAGCTGGTAGCAAAAGGCAATGATTACAAACTTATAAATACTATGAACGAGAGAAAATATCCTACAGCGCATGCTCAGTGTAGAAACCCAGGCATTAAAATGTAAACAATCAGTGGAAGTATAGATTAAATTTACTATTGATAAAATGCTATAATATTGATAAAAGTTTAAAGATTATTATCTAATTACTTTGAACATTTAACATAACATATATGGAACATATGCCAACATAAATAAATAAACAAACAAACAAACATATAATTAAAAAATAAAACACACAAGTGTGTACATATCCTTTATTTTAGCTGTATTTTTGACATACCCGAATTCCTGCCGTTGCATATTCCTCAATTTTTAATTGATTTATTAAGTCATTCTTTCATTTATTTTTCATTTTGACATATTTATGGCTCTCCATAAGCATATGCTTTGAAACAGTCTGCAACACTGACACACTTTGACTCTGTAGCCCAGGGACACTTCTATTTTTAGAGTATTTCTTTGGGCTGAATCCTAAATACATGTATACTCGATGTATAAGTGCACTACACCTTGAAAGATATATAGAGTATATGCGGCTTACGTAGTGCACTGTGCGTCCAATAGGGTGCCATTTGAAATTCAGCCTAACAGAGGGCTGAAATTTCCCATCAGGCCACGGGAGCTGGGTTTATAGTCATTGGTTTAGCCGAGGCAGCTGACAGAGACAGAGAGAGAGAGAGAGAGAGAGAGAGAGAGAGAGGACGTTTCATAGTGACAGGGTTGTACGAGGTGAAATGGGTTCTTTTGTTAAGTTGCGTAACTTTTCCTCTTTTTAATTAGTGACGTTGGAGCAAACAGGCTTTCAGTGATGGATGATGCAGTGTTAAATCTGTCACAGCGCCTCTAACCCGCTGTAGTCTTGACCTCAGTGCACTAACCGCTGCGCCCAGTCTCACTGGAGGACCATGACAACGGCGTCGGTAACGCTAACGGTAACCGCACAGCAAATCAGAGACCGGCTGCTTCAGGCGACTGACGCTCACAGCAACGTAAGTAACATGCGCCAACCTGCCTTCAGTTGGACACAGTGTTGCCTGTTGGGTTTCATTGTTTTTTTTTTTCTCTCCAGTTTTGTTCTTTGCTGCTAGTAAAATATTTGCAGCCCGTCCAGCTCCTGTACTGTAGCTCCAGCTCAGCTAGCACTTCCGGGTTAGCCGCTGTTATGTAGCCACTAGCGAAGAGCTCAACTAGCATCACCCTGAGTGGCAAACTTATCTTATCTCTATTAGCTAACGGGTTAAAACTATGGAAGTTTTCATCTCAACACATCATATAGTAGTTTGTATTATGGATACTGTACTATATGATACATAATACAAACTAGTATATTTGTATGCCAATCTCCATATTTAATAATGTCTCCATTTACAGCGCCTTGCATAAGTATTCACACCCCTTTAACTTTTCCACATTTTGTAGTGTTACAGCTTGGAACTGAAATGGCCTTATACCACATATATATATATATATATATATATATATATATATATATATATATATATATCCCATAATACTGTTGATCAAATATTAATACTGTATCAACATAATACTGTTGATCAATTTATTTAGTTTGCAAATATTATCTACAAAAAAAAAAGTTACCCTCAATAATCACACAGTTAGCTGAATGGAGCAGACGTGTGTGTAATTGAAGTGTCACGTGATCTCAGAATAAATACACCTGTTCCTGGAAGGCCACAGAGTTTGTTAAAGAGGTGGATCTCAACCTTGTTGGCCTCTCAGTAGAATAAATTGCATGGAGGCCCTCAGTACAGAATTATTTTACAGACATAATCCTACTATTCAAATATTAGTCTCATTGTTTATATGTGTACAGTAATATTCTGCCTAGTTATTGGAGCCATAGACCTATTTGTTTCTGAACCTTCCACTATCAGAACATGTTGTTTTTTAATTACAGAGGTTTGGATTAGACCCATTCAAGTCAAGCGACCATCTAATAACCATCTAATAACCATCTAATAACTGTAAGAACTCAATCCTAAATGAAAGAGTTTTGATTTGTGTTTTTTTGCCAGTGTAATATTATAAAGAAATCATGGGAACCTCCTCTTGGTTATATTGCACAGACCTGGATCTTACCTCACTTATTTTGAGAAACAGTGTGTTGGAAAACAAACCTAAACAAACAAGCAACAAAATGAATGAATCAGTATGTGTAAACTGACAAGTTTGATTGTGCAATATTATATTCCACAAATGGAGAATTAAATTCCACAAGTAGAAACAAATGTACAAAAACTAAATACTATTTATTATTACACTAGTCAACACTGACTTATAAGTTGGAGAGTTGAAATTTTAATATCAAGTTTAATTACAGCAAAAATAACTAGAGGCCTGTTTAAACAGTGGCACTCTGCGTCGTAATATAAGGCTTTGAAAAGCACTTAATCATGTACAACATGAAGAACTAATGATCATCAGCATGTTGTGAGCACTGTAAAATAGATCTAGTCCGATTAGATTCAGGATTAGCTTTTGCATAGTTCACCCACAAATAGTCTAATTACCGGAGTGTATGAATTTGCATTTTTGAACAGAAACTTGAAACTGTTTTTCTAGAAGCTCACTTGCAGGTGCACATTTTTGAGTTCATTCAAATAGGATGAGGTCGCTTCGGTTTTCATGTCTGAGGCCAGATGTCCTCAGACTCGTTAAGCATCCAATAAATCAGCAAATAATATGTAACAGAAAAAAAAAACCCACAAAATTTGGTACTACATTTAATTTTGAGTTGAGTCTCTTGTATCTCTGCCAAAGCAAGAAGAGCTACTTTAAAAAATTTTTTAAATAATTGGCAAGTTTTTTACCTTTTGCATAGATGAGATGATGGTGGAAGTTACATGCTTTGTTGACTGTGTTGTTCTAGAGGAGTGGTTTTCAAAGTGGGGTCCAGGGAACCCCAGCAGTTCATGAAGAATGGTTTTTAATTTTAAACCTTGCTTACTTTATGTAAGAACTGAATCTGAAAAAAAAAAACCTGAATAGATTTGATTTGTGGTTTCTGCTACTGTAACAATATGAAGAAATCACAGACCTCTTGGCTATATCGCACAGACCTCAGTTTGAGAACCAGTGTGTTAGAGAACATACCTAAATAAAAGCAAAAGCAAACAGGCCTATAAAATTTTAGTGTGTTCTATCATTGAAAATTTCAGGAATAAAAAGCTCTGTGGCTGCACTTTTTGAATAGTTGGATTATGTTTGTTGGGGGTGAAATTTATTTTGCAGTTAAAGGGGTCCCTGGCTCCAAACAGTTTGAGAACCCGTTGTAGAGTCATTTTAATTAATGACCACTGAACATGTACATACACTCTGTGGAAATAAAAAGGGGGAACTAGAAGCTTCTTTTTCTTAACGTGAGGTTTCAACTCTCCACTAAAGTTGCAAATAGATCTTACTTACCTACGTACAGCCAGATTTAGGCCTGGTTATTGTTTACATAGTAAGTGATCTGTTATTTGTGGAAGACCTGTTTTGTGTAGATTCTTACAACTTGGCTCAAAATAAAATTCTGTAGCTTTTGACTTTGCTATTAGGACAGTTGCACGGTTACACGGTTTTTTTATGTTTACTCTGCTTCTAAATATCACTGTAAATTAGCCTGAGTAGCTTGGTGTAATAAATGACTGTGCCTGCTAAAAATGAATGATTTAATATTAATCCAGTGGTTGTGTTTAACAGATCAGCAATATGGTGGCTGTATTGGATGTGATATCCATCCTAGAGAAGTACCCCATCACAAAGGAAGCGCTTGAGGTGAGGAGTGTTTAGCTCTACGCGCCCCAGACCTCCTCGCCTGACATCATTAATGCTCTTGTGGCTGAGTGGATAAATCCCCACAGCCACACTCCAAAATCTAGTGGAAAGCCTTCTGAGAAGAGTGGAGGAGGTTATAACAGCAAAGGAGGGAATAAACCTGGAATGAGATGTTCAAAAAGCCATAATTATTGCTATAATTGTCTCTTGTAATGTATTATCTACACAGCATGTCTCCCTTATATGAAAAAAAAACCTCATAATTAATCAATTCATTAAATTTTTACTGCCATTTATTTGTTAACAAAAGTCAGTATGGGTTATGAATGTAGTACTTTTGTCACAGTGCTGTTGGATTTTCAAATATGAAGGATTTGTGTAGTTCTGGCTGTGATTTAAATCACAGGTTTATATTAATGTACTCATTCTAACGAGGTACTAAGGAACTAACCTGTCTGTTGGACTTTCCACAACATTAAGCAAAACTATAAATGGTTAAAAAACAGAGTGTTGTTCAGTAATACGTTAAAAATCATAATTTTTGACAAATCACTGTGGTGCAAGAGTAAAGCTTTGGTCTGTACTGTTAAAGGAAAACACTTTGGGGTGGTAACTGGCCGCATTGCACCACCAGAGCCTTGATTATTTTCCTGTAACAGCACACCCCATTGTGTTTTACTCCTTACTAAATTTGTTTTGGAGAAACTGACTTTGTGATTTGTTTTTACAGGAAACCCGGCTTGGGAAGTTGATAAATGACTTGAGGAAGAAGACCAGAGATGAGGATCTGGCAAAGCGTGCAAAGAAGCTCCTGCGCAACTGGCAGAGGCTGATTGACCCACAACAACCTGAAGTACTGCCAAAGGAACTTTCAAGCACTTTAAGCTCTGTTGTTGGACCCAATCGGTCTCAGTCATTGCCTGTTTCTAGATCTCCTCAGACTGCAACAGATAATGACAAGAAGCCTGTTTTACACAGTGTTCACTCTTCAAGCACTGAAAAGTTCTACCCTATAAAACACACAGGTAAGCAAAAAGTGGAAAAGAACTTACCAACGTTAAAGGGCACAAAAAGATCTGCACTGTCAACAGCCAGTGGAAGTACTGGTGGTCCAGAGGATCTTCAAATACACACCAACGCCATCAAACCTCACTTTAGTTCTCCTGAACTCAACAAAGAACCCACTGCTTCTACAATCTTCAGAAAATCAGTATTACAACAGCAGGGACAAAGGGACATAACTGCTGTTGAGAAAGTGAAGCACAAATCTCAGAGTCACTACACCAACCCGAGTCCTAGATCAGTAAAGCAGTTAGTACCAAGCAAGCAGCCAACATCATTTTCTGCAGCTGACTCTGAACCTCTTTCTGCACTGCCATTACACTCTTCCATCCAAGGTATGCACACTGAGAGTCACCAGTCAAAAGACCTGCCACACACGGAGAACGAATCACTCCTAAACAGCGAGAGGATGCTTGAACAAATGAATAACCTGCAAAACAAGTCTAAAGGCTTAGCACGGCTTCAGCCAGGTTTACTCAGCGAGGTTACCAATATGGAAACAGAAAAAGACATCAAACCCTCAGATGGCAAGAGGCGGAAGCCTCAGTCAAGAGACTATACCATCAACCTGGAAGGACGGTCATCTGATGACACGTGTAAACCTGCTCGAGTAAAAAATCGTAAATTAACCTTTGATCCCCTCACACAACAAATTAGACCTTCAGCAGTGAATCAGAGTGAGGAGCAACACACTCCAGTGGTGGATGTTAATGAGCCAGCGAACCAGAAGCAAAGCCCTTCTGCATCTTCACCCAGCGCTTTGCACAAGATGAACTGGAAAGATATGTCGCAAAATGAAATTGTCAAATATTACCTGAACCTCCAAAACAATTTGTTAAAAACAACCGGAAGTCAAGTCCCAGGGGCGCACTTTTTTATGACTGAGTACTTGAAATGTGAGGAAGACAGTATGAGGGAGGCCAGCAAAACCTATGTCCAGGTGCCCAATGTTTCGGAGACTAATTTGCCAGGGATAGACCGAGACATCACAACAGAGGACGTCCACAAAATAAATAATAAGCACTGGCCTGGGGTTAACGGCTGTTACGACAGCGAAGGCCAATGGTACGGCTGGACCGAATGCATATCTTTAGACACATACGGCGACGGAAGTAAACTGAATATTCTGCCATATGTTT
Source organism: Pangasianodon hypophthalmus (assembly GCF_027358585.1). Lineage (NCBI taxonomy): Eukaryota > Metazoa > Chordata > Actinopteri > Siluriformes > Pangasiidae > Pangasianodon > Pangasianodon hypophthalmus. Next base: position 19,549,695 of record NC_069720.1, read on the forward strand.
GCATTGACTAAAAACAGTTGTATAAATAAAATTGTGTCTCTGGATTCCGCATGGTATTTATGCGTGTTCCAGATATGTGTTTGTGTAATAACTGCTTTATAATATTTTGTATCTATTTATAACTTTTTGTTCTGTTTGTTTTGGATGATGAAGAAATTAAAAAAAAGAAGTATAGCAAGAAAGGGGTGTGTGTTTGTGTCTTATGTGCATTGGACGAAGAACAATACCATGAAATACGATAAGTGGTTGGAATGTGTACTGAACTTTTCTGCTGAAGAAAATATAGAACTGTTTGTAAAAAGAGACATAAAGCTCGTGTTTCAGTGTCTGAAGAGCTTCAGGTGCTGTTTGTTCTTATTCGTTATCGTTACCTTGTGTTTTGGCATTTCAAACACTGAGTAACATGCAAGTCTTATACGCCCATTAACCAATTTGGCTGACAGTAGAATATGTGCACTTGTTAACCTTCATTCTTCAGAAGTGGTAGAGCAGGAAGTATACTCACACTGCAGTACAGGTTTCCTGCAAAAGCTGTTTCAGGTTTCCATCCAGTTTCTTATCCAGTTACATTTATTTTACACACCTTTACCTTAACTAGGTTTTAATATGAATTCTTCAAAAAAAATGCACCTTTTTGCATGTTACTTATCTTAGGTGGGGGGAGTGAATGACCAGCGCTCTCTCCCACCCTCAATACCACGACTGAGGTGAGACCATTGAGCAAGGCACCGAACCCCCAACTGCTCCCCGGGCGCCGCAGCAAAAAAGGCTGCCCACTGCTCCGGGTGTGTGTTCACGGTGTGTGTGTGTTCACTACTGTGTGTGTGCACTTGGATGGGTTAAATGCAGAGCACAAATTCCGAGTATGGGTCACCATACTTGGCCACAAGTCACAATCCTTTCTCTTTTACACCTGTTACATCTGTCTAACATGAGGATGTAGACCCCCAAAGCACCCTGCTGAAACAAAAAACAACAGAACCATCACAGATATTCTAATGGTTTCCATTACAAATACCATTACAAACCATCAGCTAACCATTAAAACCATTACCATTATTGGTTCTTAATGGTATCCACTAGACACAACATGCCACCAGTAGAAGGCAACAGATTACCAGTAGAGACCCCCAGGGACCATTAGAGTTTCCATTAAACCCAATACAATTCTCATAACCATTAAAACCATTACAAATTCTATTGTTTGTTTGTTTTTTTCAGTTCAGCAGGCTGTACTTTCTTTCTAGTTCTCTGTGCAAACACCAGTTTCTCTGAGTGACAGGAGATCTGATCCTGACAAAGCCAAACAGTGCAACAATAGATTTAAACAATCAACAAGTGTGATTGTGGTCCTGCCCTAGTTACACAAAGAAATTATTAGTGCCTAGTTTTGATATATGTGCAATTCACTGTCTTGGTAGAACAAATAGTCATGAATCAAACTGTGATTAAGTTTGTGATTTATGTCATTTTAGTGTTAATCATACTTAATCTTAATCATACTTTACTAATCATGACTTTACAGGATGTACCTGACTATGACCAGGATAAAGTGGCTACTTAGAATGAATGAATGAATGAATGAATGATAAAATCTACTGCAGCGTAGGTGAAATCATGCAAAATAAATTTCATCATGCATACAGCAATAAAGTTCTTGAATCTAAGCACGAAGCAACAATCTTGTGTCACCACTCTTTACAGTGTAGCCTGCATGAAATCACGAGTTTAGGGAACCATTTGCAACAGATCAGCATCTTGAATGCAGCCTTTTCTCTCTTAATCAGTCATTCTAACTGGATAATTGTATTTTGTGGAAATATATAATCTGCTTCTGGTAATAAAACTCTGTCACCAGACAGAACTATGACTGGATAGAAGTGTTCATTTCATGGGAGGCAAGAACTATACTGCCTAAAACCATGCATACCAAAAAGATAGACTGATCTATCTATCTGTCTGTCTGTCTGTCTGTCTGTCTGTCTGTCTGTCTACACCCCCCTCTCAATTTCAATTTAAAGTGCTTTATTGGCATGATTGTTTACATACAATATTGTCAAAGCATCAATATAGAAAGAAAGGTGAAATAATAATAATAATAATAATAATAATAAAGTGACAAAATGCAAGATGCCAGTTTAGGACAAAAGTATAAGGGTTACAATAATTACATATACATACTTTATATATTTATACATATATAAAGTGGGATAAAATACAGTAAATTAGGGAGTAAATAAAATGTATTTTGAGTGTGTCCAGTGTACAAATCTCTCTCTCTCTCTCTCTCCCTCCCCCACACCCTCTCCCCTTCTCTCTTTCTGTCTGTCTCTCTCTCTCTCTCCCCTCCCTCCCTCTCTCTCTCTGTCTCTCTCTCTCTCTCCACCACTCTCCCCCCCCTCTCTCTCTCCCTCCACCTCTCTCTCTCTCTCTCTCTCCCTCCCTCCACCACTCTCTCTCTCCCTCTATCTCCACCTCTCTCTCTCTCTCTCTCTCTCTCCACTCCCTCTCTCTCTCTCTCTCTCTCTCTCCACCACTCTCTCTCTCTCCACCCCTCCTCTCCTGCATTAGGAAGTGAGAGCTCCACGTAGGAGGCTCCCGGCAGCAGCAGCAGCAGCAGCGCGCCGTCACTCGGGGAGGAAGATGGCGGCGGTGGAGCGTCCGCCTGTGAAGGAGGCGGTGCGGATCGCGTTGCTGTGTGTATGCTGGTACACGGTCAGCTCAGGCGGCAATGTCATCAATAAAATCATCCTGAACGGATTCCCGTATCCTGTCACCGTCTCGCTTTTCCACATTTTTTCCATCGTGTTGTTTCTGCCGCCGCTGCTGCGCGCTTGGGGCGTCCCGAAATCTGAAGTACCGGCCGCATATTACCGCTGGTACATCCTGCCCTTGGCGTTTGGTAAATATTTCGCCTCCGTGTCGGCTCACTTCAGTATATGGAAGGTGCCCGTGTCCTACGCTCACACAGGTAAGTAGCACGGCTTCGTTATATTTATTTATTTTTCCGTTTGCCTTGATATAACATTGAGCCCACTGGCTAAGTTAGTTAGCATGTAGCTATCGTGACGTCAGCTGGAGGCAGGTACACTACTCTAAGTAACTGTCTCAGATTTGTGCGCTGAATTTAAATTAAAATGAGACTGGGACTGGATTAGCGTTTATTGGAACAACATTATTAGCGTTTGGTCGTTTTTACTATTATTATTATTATTATTATTGGACTGAATTTGTATGTTTGTTGCTGAACAGCTGTCAGGATCACACAACCGGAGCTACACAGCTATCATGAGCGCACGAGCTCAACATGGAAGAAAAAAAAAAAAAAAAGTCCTGATTTCCGGTACGGCTACGTAGCCAAAAAGTTGAAGCCTGATTTTTTTTTTTTTTTTTTTTCTCTGAGCGTGAACTAAATGATACATTTAATGAGGAGCAGTCCATATTATTTTTGTCCAGATTTAAACACTTGGCCTGGTAAAGGAAGGGGTTTAAGAATGAAAGCCCACTCTGCGACATGTTATTCAGACACCAGCTGTTATTAATGTAGCACTGTTTTGTATTTCCTCCTCCACTTCTGGACTTCTAAGAAAGCTAACATTTCTGCATTTGGTTGTCAGGTGGCATAACAAGACTATCTCAAGTCCACATGTGATGTGGGCCAGACATTAAATAAGATCATGCTTTGAGTCCTCCTTTCTTTATTTCCCCAGTAAAAGCCACCATGCCAATATGGGTTGTGCTGTTATCACGGATTATTATGAAGGAGAAGCAAACCACAAAGGCAAGATTTGAAAAATAAAGACATTACTTTTTCAGTAATTGTGTTACATGTCATTTGTTGGAATTTACTTCTCAAGTGGTGAGACATAAAGCACAGTTTGTGCATCGTATACCAATACTGGATGTTAGTTTTTGTACTGTGATATCATGTTGTGATTGGTATTTGTGTTTGTATTGTGTGTTTTGTTATTGTCTTCACAACTTTATGCCCTGTTTGTCTTTCGTAGGTCTATGTTTCTCTCATACCCATCATAGGCGGTGTCCTGTTGGCTACAGTGACGGAGCTCTCGTTTGATTTGTCAGGATTAATCAGTGCTCTTGCAGCTACACTTTGCTTCTCTTTACAAAACATATTCTCCAAAAAGGTAAGTCGTTCAATAAGCGTGAGCGATCAGTCAGTGCCGCTGCAGTTGGCTAATATTTGTTTGTCTTTTTATGACCATGAAATACTTGTCTTGCATGCATGTTTACTGTTTTTTGTGTTGGCTTTGTTTAAAGTATACTAGGCCTACCATATGATATGAATAAATACACAATGCATGACTTTAAAGTACACAAGTAGTCACACAAAGTCAACAACAGTTATCTTACCTGAAGGAGTTTATTCAGATGAACAAATGAATGTAATACTCCTCCGTCTGCGATCTTTGAAAGTAAAGTTTTGGAATTAGTGTTGCTTAAATGTAAGCTACATACTCTATACTACATGAAACTCTGCATTATTAAACACATGCTGCATGCATGTCTTAGGTTTTGCGTGACACGAGGATACACCACCTCCATCTACTCAACACACTTGGCTTCAATGCAGTTTTGTTCATGCTGCCCACATGGATTTTAGTTGATCTGTCTGCATTTCTGGTCGATGGAGACTTTGTAAGTAAATTACATTATACATCCAGTTGCGATATTTGACCTCTATCCCAAACCACACATTAAAAATAGTTACTTGAAGACTACCCCTAAGTTACCACCCCGAAGTTTCCAATAACAGTAGATCCCTAAAGGGTTCCTTTTATACCACAATTAATTTTTTTTTTTAAATTAAAGAATGACATGTCATACTTTTTATCGGTTTTTGTTTTGTGTCGGAAATTCCAACAAATAAATTCGCATTTATGTTATAGCAGCCCTAACCACTGACCAGCCACTTTTTATCTTTGTCGTGAAGGTTAATAAGACTTCAGAGTTATCAGGGCTGCTGTTGTGGAAAATCAATCAAAGGTATTAATCAATACCTTCTGACCAATCAAATTTGAGAATTCAGCAGCACTGTGGAATAAATATTATTACTGTTACTACCATACTATTTCATAATGGCAATGAATTTTGGTCAGAGGGGGAACAAAATGCCAAAACAGCCCCAAGCTTTTCAATTCCCTTCCCCAGTCTCTATCTAGACCTGCCCCTTTGAATAGGACAAACCACCAGCATGCACTGAGGGAAGAAAAAAGTTCCATGAAAACTGTGTATAAACCTGCAATGTAATATTTGTATTATTATTATTATTATTATTATTATTATTATTACAGCTTTCCCTTGTTTCTCGGTTTTTACATAGACAGAGATTTACAACTGGAGTGGAACGTTGGTGCTGCTCATCATCAGTGGCTTCTGCAACTTTGCGCAGAACATGATTGCCTTTAGTGTGTTAAACCTAGTCAGTCCCCTCAGCTATGCGGTTGCTAATGCTACAAAGAGAATCATGGTGATCAGTATATCATTACTGATGCTAAGAAACCCTGTTAACATGTCCAACATCTTGGGGATGATGACTGCCATCCTGGGTGTATTTCTGTACAACAAGGTAAGAATCTCAGGTGTCAGGTTTTCATACCTTAGCAGTGATTTGAAATTACAAAGGATTCTTATAAATTAGCGCACACGTAAAGTGCTTTGCATAAGTATTCGCCCCCTTGAATTTTCCCCCATTTTGTACTGTTACAACCTGGAATGGAAATGGACTTCAGTGGAATTTTTACTCTTGGTGAACAGCTAGCACTATTCAAGACTTCCCAGACATTCTCAATCAGAAAGAGGTCTGGCCTTTGACCGGGCCATTCTAACGCTTTGGCAGGATGCTTATGGACATTGTCCTGTTGGATGTTGAGCCTCCTCTCCATAAAAAGAATAAGAGTCTTTATTTGTTATGTCAGCCTTATAATACAGTTAAATGTTCTTCTTTGCATATCCCAGCTTGTTAGGAATCCTTCGGTCAGACTACAGGGTCACTTAAGAGCCTTGTGGGCCTAACAATGGCGGGTTGGCGGTGCTGGGGCTTGAACCCTTGCAGACAGGAGCAGGTTTTTTTTTTAGGATTGCCTTGTATTCCATTATGCCCTCAACCCTGACCAGTTTCACAGTCCCAGCTTATAACAAGCTTCCCCACAACATGATGCTACCACCAACACCATGCTTTACTTTGGGGATGGTGTCAGGGTGATGAGCAATGTTGGGTTTCAAATGTAGCACTTTGTGGCAAACGTGTTAAAAGGTTTCATCTCCTCAGAGCAGAGAACCTTTTCCTACATGTTTGCTGAGTCTCCAACATGGATTTCATATTGCTTTTTTCAGTAATGGCTTTCTTCTTGCCATTCTTCCATAAAGCTTGTCTTTGTGGAGTGTCTGGGCTATGGTTGTCCTGTAAACAGCTTTTCCCATTTGAGCTGTATGTCTCTCCAGCTCCTTCATAGTTACCCTTGGCCCTCCTTACCTGACTAGTGACCTCCTCTCATCAGGGTCACGGTTGTGCCATATTCTTTCCAGTTTTAAATAATGGATTTACTGGTGCTCTGTCTGATGTTCGATGTTTGAGATGTTTTTATAATCAAACGCAATTTTATACTTTTCCAGTACTTTGTCCAGGACTATCCATTTTAATAGCTCTTTGTCTTCATGATGCTGTTTGTTACCTAACAGACTCTGGAGCTTTGTAAGAACAGGTGTATTTATATTGAGATCATGTGACCCTTTAATTGCACACAGTTTGACTCCATAAGAATAAGATAACATCTGATGGCAGTGAGTTGGACCAGGATTAACTTGAGTCACTACTTATGCACGCCGTTTTTTTTTAATCTGCAATTTTGCAAACTGTATTCATTCTCCAAACTACAGGATGTCCGAAAAGTCAGGAACCAGTGGGAATATGTTGAGCAAATATGTCGATCCAAATATGATGGGCAAAATCCACAAAAATCATGATACAGCAGCTGAGAAAAAGCATAGAGCGTAAAGGTGAACATGTAGTGCATATGTTGTAAATAATAAATACAGAATTAAGTATATGTATTTTTTGATCTCATTGGTTCCTGATTTTTCGGACACCCTGCATATTAGGGGTTTGGGGGGTGTGAATACTTATGCAAGGTGCTGTACTACTTTGTCTCTCATTTCTATGTGGCAAAGTTTTCAAGAGATTAGGAATATATTTCATGTGCTGGAAATATTTTTGAAATGTCCTCAGGGCCAAAAGAATCAGTTGTTAAGATTTTATTAGAATGGACTAAGATGGGAATTAGAAATGTGTGAAGCTTAAAATTATTCTTTAATTCAAGTATCATTGCTCTGTAAGAGGTCATCAAAATGTTTTTTCTTTCTATTATTCAACAGGCGAAATATGATGCAAACCAAGAAGCAAAGAAGAAATTGCTGCCAGTCTCTTCACAGGACATGATTTCATTTGATAAGCCCCAGTCTAATGGCTCACTGTCCTCGAAACAAGGCTCAGAATTTCAGTACAACCGGACCAACATGCTCAGCGACCACTTTCAGTACAGCAGGCAGGCCTACACAATGAACTATGCCTCCAACCAATATGTCGTCTAAGTGGAGAAACTGATGAACAAACCTGTTTAACTGTATAAGGACACTGTATTTAGTATGGAACTTGCTTTTTCTGTGCCAGATCCTCTTATTTATTTCACTCTTTTTTTTTCAGTAGTTTACAAAAATTCTCACTAATTGAGGGTGCAAATCAGTCTTTCGGCCTTGGTGGAACACATTTATGGGCTAAACATAATAATGGTCACTATTATAGTACTGTGTATGAATCGAAGGTGTTACGGTTGCTCTCAATTTTTTGAAACAGGGAAGGCCTCAGACATTGGAACTGCTACACATTGGGACAACATACATAATCATTGTCCATAAACGACAATTTCCTAAATTCCGACAATTGGAATACTGCTTCTATTTGTAAATATTTTCATGTATTTATTTTTGTAGAAGTTCTGAGTGAGGCATATCATGAGGTTTTTGAATGTGTAGTGCCTGTTAAAGGCATGCTCGGTACCTTCTTGGTCATCAGTGTTTGCGAGCCAGTTCTACTCATTATATGGCCCCATAGTAATTAGATTTATTTGTGTTTGTTTTCATTTAGATTTTAGTGGGTGAGATTTTTTACGGGTTTTTTTTTTTTTAAATGGTGAGTTGTAAGTAATGCTGATTGAAATCAGTTTGAATAGGTGCACTTCTTTGGTAGAAAGCTGCAATGCAATTTTACAATCTTCACTGTTTAATATCAGTCAGTCTTCAGTACTTTTGGAATGGGTAGATTATTCATCAGTGGGTCTGATACACAAGTATTAAACTCATTCTCAGCATCAAGTTTCTTTTTTTTTTCTTTGCATGTTCAAAACATGATAAGGAATGTTTCTCAGAAATGTGTGTTAAATTTTTTATTTTGGAAACCTTTCATAACATGATCATCAGAAGCCATTCTTAAGATGTGTTAATTATGAAATATAATGTGTAGCTGAATGTTTTAGGCTGTGAGGTACTGCCTCAAGAGATGATGTGTAAGTCAAATGATTTACATTTTAAGTGGATTAAGTTTAAATCCATTTTAAGTAGCATATAGTACACATATTGGGTAGTAGAAATATGTATGTTGTAATTGTTTTCTTTCAAAAACAGATGGCAAGATCTACTGTTTTTCTCAATCGCTTGCCTCAGTCTACCATGGCCTTGTAATGCAAGGTGCGATGCATAAACTGTAGTCTGTTAGATTAATATTTGTTTTTAGCCAGAGTATATTATTTACAGCTATAATTTTGTTGATTTTTGCACAATTATACAGTGTTGGTTTGTACTGTCTCTCCTCCCTAAAAGCTTTCAGAATCCATTTGATCATGTTTTGCAGACGTTTGCTTTTATCTTACTCATCCATTGGTAACAATGAATGTGTCTGACTGCCGGCAAGTTAGACACAATTTTAATAAAGAGCATGTAAATTCCTCTCTGCAGCTTAAGAGTAACAGGTCAATGTGATTTTTCGTATGCGAGTATAGAGTTTTTTGTAATTATTTTGTAACGCAGTCCAAACTGAATTAGAACCTGGGGATGGGGAGCACATATCTTTAAAATGCAAGAGTTTAGCCATTATAAGGATCTGTGCAACTGATGATTGAATGTTTCATAAAACATTGTGGGATGTGGGATTTTATTGTTCTTTTGAAACTGCTTACTCAGTGTGAATGAATGAATTAAAGGCTGTGAGAATACTCAAGTTGATCTTTCATATGTTGCAATGCACAGCTATTTGTCTTTATTAGGCCCTTATAGTGTTTTTACTGTAAGTGGAGGTGCGTTTAATCTTGAAGGAGCTACAGGAAGATGGTGCGTGGCCGTGGTGCTAGACACTATACAGGTGAAGCAAGGCCATTGTTGCCAGGTCTGTGGTTTTCCTGGGAAATAGGCTATATTTTCAACATGCTGCAGTGAGATGAATTTTTTCGTCTGTTTTTTCTTTCATCTATGTGTTTTTGGGGGGTTGCAAACATTAGATTAATTAGCTTGTATGTTTTGCAAGCTAAATAAGTCAATTTTGTGGGGTGTAGTTATGATAAATGTATAATGATTAACAGGTGAAATGGTGTATCAAGAAGAAAAGATAGTAAGAAAAGAAAAAAAAAGCTACTGTGTAGTAATAATAGTATAGTAAATGCATATAAAATTTTAAAAAAAACCAGAATCTGCTAATCTGGTCTGTTGCTTGGCAGCTCTGACAGTAGTTCCAGCTGTAATTCAAATCACAGGCTTATCCGTTTTCATTTCTATAGGAAAAGCTCATGTACAGAAACTTGTATGGTAGATGCTCCACAATAATCTAAAGCTAATGAATAATTTTGTTCAAAACTTGTTCTAAATTCTGTTCAAAACTCTTCCACATGTTTTCAGCAGAGTATTTCAGTGCCTCTGAGATTTCTATAAATAGAAAAAAAAGAAGGAACTCAAAATTTAGGGAAAAAAGTAGTGCTGTCAGATGAGGAGGAATTTCATGCATGCATGCATAATAAGCTTATTATATTAAATGAAAATTGAATTTTGACCGCCTAGGGGATATTCTGGTTAAAAGAGAGAAAATTCTGTTTTATTTTATTAAATCAAGGCGTTTGAAAATCTGTGAAAAGTGCACTAACACTGAAAGAAAACCATCAAGTGTAAATGACATCAAAACTCCATGGCTGGGTGGCTACTTGTCTAAAAGTTGATGTGGATACAGAGACTGAAATGGAGAATAAAGTGTGAGCACACTCACATTCTTGTTCAACCAACTTCTCATGTGTGGGGAGAGGATCGACTGGACTACATTTGATATTCAAATGCCATGAGAGCTAACCATGTAATATGAACTCAGTAGCCAGTCCAACTCAGTGCTTTTTTGCACAACAGTATGGCATGACCATAGTTCTGAGACATGAAGAGTCATACGATCACATACTGTACATACACACACACAACTGTCAAGATACTAAACACTGCAAAATCAAATGTTACTAGTGGAATAGAGGGGAAATGTGTCTCTTCTCTAGCTGCTAAAAACATCAGCAGGTTAAAATTAAAATTTTGGATCACAACCCTATGGTGGATCATGGTCTTCTATGATAGTTCATATGGCCATGACCGTCATTCTTCTTCTCTTTCACTGGTTTTGCTGAAGTGCCGAGAGCCCTAGTGTCTTTTGACAGCCGGAATCCAGAAATGACCTCAAGCTGAATCCTCTACATGAATGAAGTGTTAAGACGTTTAATCTGATGTACATTTAAATGATTTACCCTATTAAATGATTTACCCTATTAATAATTTACCCCCATTTAAATTATTTCTTTCTTTCATTAGTCATTAATCATTTCACTTTAATTGTTTTATTTAATCATTAACATGTAATCCTCATGTTAATGCTGTAATGCCTCCTTGCTTGCTTGCTATAATACAAGAATGCCTCCTAATGATTTTTAGAGCTTTAAGAACAAGAAATTTAGTGATGTACTGTACATATCAGTATTCATTTATTGTATATCATTTATCATTATCCTAATTTATTTGCCTTTCCAATTTTGCTTTGATCATTAATTAAAAAAAAACTCTGCTAAAACATTACAATCCATTAAAATCCCTAATGATTTCTATCACATACTGGACCTTAATGGAAATTGGCTTGCTGGATACCATCAGATGCTTGAAGGTTTCCATTAGAAATTTTCTGGTTACTTTCTGCTAAATAGCACAGAACCTAATAGGGCTTCCTTTCTTTGGTAGATGATTGCCCTCAGAATGAAATTAGATCAGAAATTGGTCTAGACATTAGACCACCAGAACCATATTGAAACCATTAGGAACCACTAATAATGTGTGCTGCTTTCTAATTATTTCTCAACAGGGAAATAAAAAGAGGAAGTAAGAGGAAGTCTTTTTTTTTTTTTTTTTTTTTTTTTTTAGAAAGCTCAGGCATTTTTCTTTATTATTTAAGCCCCAACATTAGGACTGAGATTAGAGTTTTTGTCTATAACTGCAAGAGCCTGCAAAAAGAAAAAAGCTAACAGGATTTTTTTTTTTCACTATGGATTATCTTAGAGGAGCTGCTGGGAAAATGGCATGTGACCTTGGTGCTTAGACACTAAGATATACAGGAGCAGAGATGGGCAGTTTGAGTAATTCAGACTGTAGTGGTAACATCCTGGATGTATGCAGGAAGCTTCAATAAAATCTTTACCTTCCCTTAAGTTTTCTGTGTATGCCTGCGTATCATTATTTTACAATCTACAATCTAATGAGGACACACAGCCTAAGGCCCACTTTGGCAAGTATAATAGAGTGAGAAGAAGATCCAATATGCTTGCGTATGTGATTCTAAATGTAATTTTGACCTCTCTGCAAAACACACATTCCATTTCATTAAAATACCTCTATATGATCATTGCTTTTTCATAGTATACAGAGTTTACAAGCAGAGACTATATAAGTAAGGACTTCAGATTTTTTTTATTTACTCTATAATGAGCTGACAGTCTCACTGATATTCATTATAAATCTTAAGAAGGGGTTATGGAAATCAAATAGTGTGGTAAAAGCTTTCACTTAACCACAAACAGACCACACCAATAACTTGCAGTTATGTTAAATGTGGTGTAATTCACTTTTTGGATGGCAGAGGGAGATCAAAACCTGTATAATCCTCCTGCTGTTTTGTAAAAAGGCCCTTGACAGTGTAGGACATCTTAAGATGTCTCGCTTTGTCAAGAGTTTATATATTGACGGGTTTATATACTGATTGATATGTTCATATTGATATATAGGTTCAGAATCACTTTCCAGAGCTGATGGAACATCTATAGAATCCTGCTGAAAGATACAGGCTGAGCTATTTAAGCTGGTAGACCATCTTTGCCAGCTGTTATGTGCTGGAAAGGAAACATTTCCTGGGTTACCACAACTAATGCAACATTAGCTGCATTGGTTACATTCAGTTGCATCAAGTGGTTTCATAGTGTAGTGTAGACGGTCATCACGTCTGCTTTACATGCACATGCTTTACACGTGGGTTTCGGCCCCCAGTGGAACCATCTATTTGGTGAATAAAGTGATCTAGCTATCTTGACAAGTTATTTCGAAGACAATAACACAAGTAGGCAATTAGAAAATCTCAAACATGTCTTGGTCAGTTTAATAATGTCATAAGGAAGCTGGAAAAGACCTTATCAACTGGATAAGATGGTCTACCAGTTTGACCTGGAAGAGACCTTATCAACTGGATAAGATGGTCTACCAGTTTGACCAGTCACACCAAGCTGGGTTTTCAGTTTCAGGTTTTTGTTTTTTCTTTTTTTTTTTTCTTTTGTTTGTTTGTTTGTTTGTTTGTTTGTTTGGATGTTGTTGTTGTTGTTGTTTTAACAAAATATAAAATTACGTAAATGAAAACATGTATACAAAGCCCCTCCAAACAGAAAAAGAAAAATTCATTTTAGGAATATCATGGTTGTGTGAGTAAAGGGAATCTGACAGCACAGCTCATGGATACAAACTTAAAATAAGGGCTAAACTTGTTGACATGATCAACACTGATAAGAATTCATGCTTTCTGCTTGCAACACTTCCATTTTTAACTGATCTGGTTTTACTTTTGGATCTACTTTTAAACTGTGGTATTTTAAGACTACTGTATGTTTGCAGTGAGAGCAATATTTAACTTGGGTAATATGTTACACACACACACACGAGGAAATTGGTGTGTAGTGTGCCTAGCTGACGTATTTCAGCTTATTCAGGTGAAGTAAACCGCAGATCTGCATGCGAGCTCAGAGGGCTGTATTTTCCACACCGGCTTTATTTCAGGGTTTATTTCTATTTTCACTGATATACTGATGTCGGGTTTTCTCACTGTTGCCTGTCATTCTCTTGACAAAGCAGTAGTGCTTGCTTAGGCTTGTCTCTCTGCTAGTTTATCTTCACCTCGGGTTGATACAAGAAAAGTCATGGAGCCTGTACGGAAATAAAAGTCCACTCTAACCTACATGGTAAGACAAAGGAATTTGTTGTGTTGCTAAATGGCTGAATACTTATGTTTGTTTGTTTGTTTTTGTTTGTTTGTTTGTTTGTTTGGAAATATTTTACATTCGGAAATATTTAAATTTTTATGTTTGTTTAGAGATGAGAATTAAATGGACTAGACAGATAAATGTGCTTGTTTTAACCAGAATGTTGATTTCATTCCCCTAGACTGTGAAATAATGTGAAATAATACATTGTAATGTACTTTAATATTTATTTTTTTTATGCATATTTATGCATAGAAAGCTGACAAACAGCTGACAAACCCTCTAACCCACAATCCTTCTAAAAAAAAAAAAAAATAGAAACCCTCATAGAATTTGGAATGGTTTTAATGGTTATAATGGGAATTGTATTTGTTTTAATGGAAACTGTAATGGTCCCTGAGGGACCATTACAATGAAGGACCAGTAATGGTAATGGCAGTTGTTTTAATGGTCAGCTGATGGTTGGTTAGGGTACTTGTAGTAGAAACCACTAGAACTTCTCTGATGGTTTCTGTTTTTTTTTGTTTTTTTTTTCAGCAGGGACTACTGACAAGTGATATAAGCACTTTATGTACTTGCACTTGTATCACTTTCCAATTCCTCCATTTAATTTTGCATATAGTAGAAAGTCAAGGCAATATTCTACATCATAACACATTCAGTGTTATTTTTTACTATTATATACAACACACTATATATGCAGCAATGCTTTGTGTAAAATAAGCATCACAGCTGAATTGATTTCAGTAAATGTGGAAAAAAACCATAATGTAGTCACGGTAATATGTTATTATACCATGTTAATATATCAGCGTTGTAATGAATTAGTAACTTGTGCAGTTTAGATGAAATCGATAAAATTAGCATTGAGAGGAGGTAAGTTAATAGCAACGGAAACTTTTTGACAAAAACTCTACTAAAGGTTTTTTCGTAGAACCTTACAGTGAGAACAGAGTGTTTTCCTTTCAGAAAAGGTTAGAATGCTAAGAACCCTTAATTATCCAGCGAACCCTTAAGGAATCCCTTAAAGAACCATAGGACATAGTATTGAACATTCAACATTCAACATCACAATCGCCAATCAAGTTCTTGGCTCACTACCATTCTGTGGAGACTGAAAGTCTTCATAGATATACAAAGTTGCGTGTTTTCCTAAGAAGCTTATGGATTAAATGGGGTGTGCAAGAGCAAGCGGAAGATGACACTCTACACTGTTATCCTAAATCATTATTACGGTTTTACACTCAAATGACAAATTACGCTAAAGCAGTGTTTTCGTAAGAGGTAACATTTGCCAAAATGAAGTGGGCTACGTATTTTTGGTACAAAAGATACCTCGTATTTCAGAGCCCATATCATGTGACCCTACAGACAGTCAAATATTCATTACATTCTCATTTCCAACACACCTGAAACAAGCAAGAACGTAGAATGAAGGTGTGATGGCAACCGGACCAGGGCAAAAAAACTCAGTTTGGCAACATAGGGAAAAAAAACAACAACGAAGAATAAGAATGTTTATCAAAAGGCATTGTATTGCAGGAACAGGCCTTTACCATTTCCTTTGTCTCTATTCTTACAAATAGTCTCTGTAGCAAGGCATGCTGCTGATTGGTTTATGCCTGACTCCCACTTCTATGGCAATTGCTGCAGAAAGATGCGTGCACTACTGTAGTTGTAAAGGTGTGTGGTTGGAGGCACTTCCTGTGCCTCGCTATTGTTCTGAACCCACTTTCAACTCTTTTATCGACAGTAGGCTACCAGAGAAAGCAAACCCTTGTAAATGCTTCTGACATTTGTGCAAAAAAACCTCCCACTTAAAGCTCAAATGTTTGGTTTCATTTATTATAGATGGTTATCAGGAAAAGTCCCTGTGTTTTTTTTGTCTTGAATTCGGGGAAGGGAAGCAGTCATCACCCACACTTTGTGCTTTAAGTCTAGATTCTCCTGAGATAAGAGAGACCTAAGTTTAAAAAAAGTAATTGTTCCGTGATTTAAAAAGTGGATATTTTGTATTACCGTGTTTGGAGAATGCAGTTTCCTTAAAGACCGTAATATTTATAACTAACTGCAGTAGAAGACTTGTCGTTGTAAGTGAAACACTGTGCCATGGTTTCTAATTGCCCTGGTCCTGGAGTGTCCTTAGCAAATCAGCTAATTAACAGTCCTTTCTTAAGCCTATGCAGTTTGTTAAAAGCAGGAAACACTAAAAGGTGCAGTTGTACTTCAGGCTTAGCTTCGAGAACCACTAGCTAAATGTTTTGAAGAGGCTCTTATACTTGTTGTGTAGTTCAGCTAGAAGGACATCCAAAACATTTAGGTCGTGGTTCCCAGTCCTGGTCCTGGAGTTTCCCTAGGAAATCACTTCATTTACAGTCCCTTCTTAACTCTTTGTGATTTGTTAGAATGGGAAACATTAAATGTGCTTTTATACTTCAGGATCAAGTTTGGGAACCTAAAAGTTTTGAAGAGGCTCTTACACAGTTAGAAGGTAAAATGTTATAGTAAAGTAATACATGATGAGAAAGATTAACCAAGTGAGCTAATGTTGTTGAGTTGCATTCTACAGTAGAACGTTTCCGGATATGCTTTTTAACCACTTGCTTACACGTTATGTCAGGAATAGAAAGCCTAGAACCACCATGATAAACATGCAGTTTTGCATGTACACTTTTATAACACTGCAAGATGGCGTGTTTTTACACTCCTGGGCAAAAAAAATATATGGGCCAAGCCCAAAATGGCAAAATATTAAGCTTTTAATGGTTTTAATGACAAATCATTGGTCAGGAAATGAACAAGAATTAAAAAAACAGATAAAGGAACTTAGTATAGCGTTTCCCTTTGATTCCTTTAAATGTTTAATCCTTGTGGCCCTTGCTAGGCTGCATCAGGTGTGGCAGATAACCAAATAATGACTAATCTTTTAAGAAAAAAAAATCCCAGAAGATATTTTTTGGAAAATTTTGTACACCCAGACATGTGATAGTTTGAATTTTACATCAAACCTTTTAATCATTATCATGATTTTACCTTTGCGTACAAGAAGACTGTATAAGTGAATTTCCCTGTTTCTAGCTTTTCCCCAAACAAACAGTTCACTGCACCAAAAGTAAACGAGTAAATGGAGGCACAGCAGCTCTCAGGAGTGCATTTGTTTCATTCTCGCTCATTTTCTGACCAATGATTTGTTGTTAAGACCATTAAAAGCTTAATATTTTTGCCATTTTGGGCTTGGCCCAGTTTTTTGCCCAGGAGTGCAGTTTTTCAACTGCTACAGAGTCACAAGAACAAGCTAGACTGGGGAACATTGCACACATTTGTAGAGCTGGTATACATGTAACCTCATTTTGAAAGTTTTTTCATCCGTTTCTCATAACACTGCAACACCACCACTCTCAGACACACACCTGGTATGACCACACTGTCTACCCTAATTCATATAGTTTACTGTGTGAAGGGTAGTGAAAGTCCCAGATATTCTACATCTCATTTACATATAAAGTGCCTCAAGAAACTATTCATACCCCAGTGATTATTTCTCTTTTTGCTGTATTGCAACATAAAGTTAAATAAAGCATTTAGATGTCCTCAGAATTATTAAAAAAAAAAAACACACACACACACACAGTCAGAAAACTGCATAATTGATAAGTATTCACCCCCTTTCTTTTAGCCTTGTAAATTAGGACTAGTATTTCAATTTTAAGAGATCACAATAAATATGCTAAACATGGTACACCTGTGTTAATTATGAATCCACTTGTGTCCAATTGTATGCTTGCACAATAAATATCTCTGACTTTGAGAGGCCTCGCAGCTAAAATAACAAATCACATCAGTCCTGCTGTCCTGAAGACCGAGAAACTGACCTTGAAGCTTGGAGATGAAGTTGTTAGGAGGAAAAAAAGATGGAGAAGATTATTAAAACACCAGCAACATTTTGAACCTTCTTAGGAGCACTGTGAAATCCATTGTAACAAAAAGAAAAAAATATGACACAACCCAGACACTACTGAGATCAGGCCAAACTCGGTGCTCAGGCAAAAAGGGCAGGTGTCAGAGAGATGTCCAGCAGTCCAGCTACAGCACAAGGGGTTACAGAGCTCACAGAGTTACCTGAGCAGACCTCACAACATCAACAGCTCTTCACAGATCTGGCCTCTATGCGAGAGTGGCCAGAAGGAGGCCACTTCTGAGAAAGACCATGTTAGAAAATCTGAGAGCTTTTGAAAAAAGATTTTGTGGTCTGAAACTTAAGTTGAGCAGTTTGGTCTGCAGCCAAACCACTGTGTTTGGCACAAACCAAATATAGCCCAACACCAAAGTAACACCATTACTATGAGCAACTATGTTGGCTGCTTTTCAGCTTGTTGCTATCACAGACAAACTGAATGGAGTCAAATATAGGGAAATTAGTGAGGAGAACCTGTTCCAGTCAACCAGACATCTGCGTTTAGGGTGAAAATATATGCTCCAACAAAATAATGAGCTCAAGCACAGGGCAAAAACTACAAAGGAATTGCTTGGTAAAGGTGGTTTGTGTTTAGAAATGGCTGAGTCAAAACCCAGACTGAAATCCAATTGAAAATCTGTGGTGTCACCTGAAAACTGCTGTCCACTTACACCAACTAAAATGATTCATTTGAGTTGCGGATAATTCACATTGAGGAATGAAAGAAAATAAAAATTTTCAAAAGCAAAATGTGCAAAGCTCGTAGAGACAGCTCAAATCTGTAATTGCTGGAAAAGGACAATATACACACTGAGGGGCGAATACTTTTCAATTAAGCAGTTGTTTTAGAATTTTTATTTTCAGGTAATTCTAAACACTATTTTATTGCTGGAGAGAAAATCCAATTCTGATATGCTTAAATTTGTTCCCTTATAATGATCCATAAACATTAGTGCTGCAGCTGAGTGGTTTCTTCCTCTCTTTGTTATTGTAGTCTTAATTTGGTTTGTATATTGGAACTATCTGATGATGAGATAGTAAGTAGAATTTGTGTTTACTTTCATTTATTTGTTGGATCCTTTTTATCCAAAGCAAATTAAAATTGAGACAGGATACAATCCAAGTATCCAACTGAGCTGTTTAAGGAACCAGCAGTGATTCTTTGGGATTTGAACTCACAAACCTCAATCAGTAATTCAACAGTTTATCCACTGAGCTACCACTGCCACATAGTAGAGTAGTAATCTTACAGTGATTTGTCTCACAGCTTGTGAGGCTGTGTGCCTCAGCTTGCAGCATGACTCAATGAATGTAAACCACAAGTGGTTGATTTTATATTAGTTATTATATTTTAATTATTATGTTAATAATTAGTTTGATCTGTTCCTTAAATTTTGCCTTTTTTTAATAGGGGGACAATGTAGATGTCAAGGCCCTGAGGGCCAGGTTTCATTCCCAGGCAGAAAGGGCCACCTCCAGTGGTGGAGCTTACTCCAGGCCTCATGTGGCTGCTCATTTGCCGGAGACATCGGACAATGGAGTGGTCCGAAGCAAGCCTTCACCTGCAGCTCCAAAGCCAGTGTTTCCAGTGAACCCCAGCACTGAACCCAAGAAGTTTAGTCAGACTCCTCAGGGACTGTTTCCCAAACCTCCACCCTCTCACCGTGTGGGAGCTAAAGAGGATCCTAAACCGCCTGTCAATGACTCTGAGAACACAAAGAGAGTAAAACTGACAGGGGAGCTTCTCCAAAACAAGATGCTGCAACATCTTGAGAAGAAGCCCCAATCACTTCCCAGATCAGCACTGCCAAGCCAGAAGAGCATCACAGAGGTAGCTCCCCTGAGAAAACCACTTCCCAATGTTGGACAACGACCTGCAAAGCCCAAAAGACCCCCGGTTGTCAGCCTGGATCGTTTTCGTGTAAAGGGTCCAGCCGTTCAGCGCATAGTCCATCTAGATCCTAAAACACCTGAAGGTAAGTACATTTGGTTTGCCTTTATACATCAATTTTTTTTTTTTTTTTGCCAAAAAGGAACCTTGTATTCGTTGTCATTATACATGAGAACCTTTACTGCATTTCTGCCTGTAATAGCTAGCTTTTCAACCTTATAGTGTTAGATGATTACAACAGCATGCTAACCAGTAGGGCAGTGCAATATGACAGTATAATACTGGCAGCATGATTTTTTTGGAAATGCGGACAACACATTTTATCAACATTTATCAGTATTCTGTATTTATGAGTCTCTAATGCTATTAAGTGCATTCCGTGACGTGTGTTTGATGTGTGTGATTGGGGCAGTGTGAGGGTCAGACGGCAGTGCTGTTTGTTATAATGATATACTGAGAATAGTGTATTGGGGAAATGAACAACAGGATAAATAGGAGGCTGGGTGGAGACACAGCAGGTAGAATATGATTTAATGTAGGAATGTTTATTGTGTTGTCAATAGAAACACAGACAGGTGACAGGGGGTCTGTTATGCTCTGGGAGGCCATTTTGCTGACATGGTTTGGGTCCCTTTATCCTATGGGAGATTTTGCAGTGACGTGTTAGGCAGAGCTCTCCAGCACCATCACCAAAAAACTAATAGGAGGAATTTTTTTTTTTTTTTGGAACAGTGGTGTTCATTCCTCCAACACTGTTCCAGCAACTTGTACAACCAGTACCAAGGTGCACTAAAGCTATTTTGGGAGTTTGTGTTGGCCCAACATCTTACTAAGACACACTGTGTTGTTTTTTTTATTTTCATTTGTCAGCTATATGCATCTAACATTTATTTTGATTTTATAATAAATGCAATGTAAAGTATAACGTTATTATGTTAATCAGAAGGATAATATTTAATTGAAACATTTAAACATTCAGTAGGCAAATCTTTTCTTTTTTTAACTTTTTTAGTGACAGTTACACTTATTAGTTATGCTTCCTTTCGTAGCTCACTTGTACTCATTCAGCTATCGGGATAATTTCTAGTGGTCTACAAACATAAATATAACTACAGTTGGGTCCAAAAGTCTGAGAGCACTAGTGAAAATGCTTCTATTTTGCATTCTTTTCTAATTTAATACAACAGTTTTCATTACAAATTATATTACTGACAACAACTTGAGTGAAAATTAGGATCTTTGAAATATTTACGTGAATTTCAGAGTTTCTTAGTATTTAGTACGTCCCCTTTTGGCTTTAATGACAGTGTGCACTCGAGCTGGCATGGACTCCACCAGTTTGTGCAAAACCTTGTGATCCATTTTAGATCAAATCCATCAGAGTGTCGTCTGAACACACGCTTCAGTAGAAGAGATTAGGCATAAGGACAATCAGACCTTTTGTACAAAGCAGGTCACGAATTTGCTTACATTAAATAGGGACCTAGAAATAGTGCAGAATCTTGAATATTAAATATTCAAGATGTTGAACATTTACTTTCTTTTAAACCTCCTGTTTATTTCCAATTTTGAATGAAAAACGAAATGCCAGATTTTCAATGTGGTCTCAGACTTTTGGACTCCACTGTCTGAATCAAATGCTAGTCATGAGATTAGCATAGTTAATTTACATTTGTTTAAGAAAAAAAAACAACCTTAAATTAAAAAAATAAATAAACAAAATTCTGGTAGCACCATTTCCAGTAAAGTACTATAAATGCAAACTGCATATGCAATAAATAATAGTAGTTTACTGTAGCCATTAATGTAACTATTAAACTGTATGATACTATAAACAACTAGTAGTTTACTAACAACTGCCTGCAAAACTTCCTGCAATTTACTGTGAAATTGTAAAATTTAAAAATAAAAACTTGAGCTTTTAATTGAACTTAATGTAAAATTAAAAAAACAATTATATTGATGTTCATTACTGTGAAATTCTATACATGTGATTTTAAATGACTATACCAGCTTGTACCAACATTTTATTTGTTATTTGTTCAGCAGGAAAAACAACAGATGTGACATCACTGACACCATGAACCTCCCTGACATAAAAATAAGCTACTAGAATTAGAAGCCAAAAGAAAGTGCCCTCATACCCTTTTATAGCTAAGAGTAGGTACACTAAGGTACACTAGCAACTCATCGACTTGTCAGCTGAGCTAGCTAACTGTGTAAAGTAATACATTATTTGGTTAGTTTGATGTATTGGAAGTTTGCTGAAGTAAACAGCACTTAAAACGTTAGCTGTATCTTATTAATTAGGTTCAACAGCTAAATTTCTGGTGGTCACTTTGAAAGTGAAAGGAGAGTCTTAACACTTGGTGAAACCATAATGAAACATTAGATATGGTTGACATCCTTGCACCTAAACAATCCACGATACACTGCGTATTCTAGTGAATTCCTTTAAACACTCCAAACACTGCATATTTTTCTACAATGCCAAGTGTTTAACAGTAAAATACTATAAAGCTATGTTAAAAAACTGTTAAAAACAGTCTGTAAAATTACAGCAATTTCTAATAGCATGAGGGAACTTATGATGCTGTTTGCTTAGGCAGTTGTAGCATTGTAGTATATTATAACATTCTTCTAGTTTTTAAATCCCAAACTGCTTCCATGAGGTATGATACATTTATGAGCCTATTCCCAGAAACACTGGAGAAAACAAATCAACAAGGAAAGACTGAATTTCTACTTCCTATAATTATAAGCACCTGTTTGTTTAATTATGCATATTGGTGTATATGTGCAGTGTGTGTGTATCTGTATGTATTTCCTACATTGTATTTTTATATGTTTTGGGAGAGAACAGAAAACAGAAAATTCCCAAGTCAACAGAAAAGGTGTCTGTTGACTTGGGAATTTGTCTCACAGCCTGTCTCATGCATGTTTCTGTTTTTAATAGGGCCGCCACGACCACCAAAAGCAACTTTCCTGTCTGCGCCACAGCCTGTTCCACAGAGGTTAGTGCAGATACGTTTGTGATTTTAACTTTAATGATCCACAAAATGGGGAATTTTAACAATAATAATAACTATATATATATATATATATATATATATATATATATATATATATATATATATATATATATATATTTTATAGTATTTTTTTAATATATATATATATATTAAAAAAATACTACTACTACTACTAATATATATATATATATATATATATATATATATATATATATATATATATATATATATACATACTACTGATATTTTATATATATATATATATATATATATATATATATATATATATATATATATTAGTAGTAGTAGTATTTTTTTAATAGAAAGGGTAAAACATAATGCCAGATTATTGTATGATGAGAAACATAACTCCATCAGGAAGCAGATGATTATGCACGACCTACGTGGGTTGTTATATCGATTTGTCACTGTTTATTATGGAATTCTTCGGTGCTCTGAGGAGATATGTGCATTTCCATGTCTCAATGCCTCTAGAATGTGTAGCTGCAAAAATTCGTAGCTACACCACAAATTTCCTGATAGCGCACTGGAATTTCCTGAGAATTGCCCCGATAAAAACTACAGACCAAGAAATATTAGAATTATTGGTAATTTGTAAAAAAATAAAAATAAAAAATAAAAAAACAGAGTCAAATTAATTCTCACATTAAAATGAATATCTTAGCTATATAAACAGTGTACAGTCTCACTCAGATTTATCAATATGTGATTTTCTTGATTTAGAAACACCGAACCTGAACAGGACACATACGATGACATCGATTTGCCCCCACCTCCACCTCCACCTCCAAAACCATCTTCCAGTGGTAAAAAGCAGTTTTATCTGACACAATCATTTCTCTAATTCCATAAATGATCACATTTATAGAAATGCGCAGCCATTTTTATCATTTTGCGTATAAGGACTTTTGTTGGTAGTATACTGATGACTATGAAAGGAAACAGAGATTCGGAATTAATCGACTGTTACACATGTTGTGCAATAGCATGCCCACTTTTGAATATAAAATATCCTGAATGTATACACATCTTGTGCTTTTACAGAATCATGGACAAGCAGTTTCTCGTCTCAGGCTGATGAGGTGGGTGTGTGGCTGAGGTCGCGTTCAGGAATTAATTGATTCATGATTATTTTATGCATAACAAATTTCTGAATGATGTGATGGACAAAGTTGCATGTTGTTAAACCTACTCAATGTGTGTTTTCATGTTCATGCTTGTTTTCTAGGAGAGCGATCATAGTGAAATTTATGAGCATATCGAGGAGTAAGTCTCTGTTATGTACTTATAAACAGCATTAAAATGTCAACCATTTTATTGAACCAGATTGATCTGTAGACTGAACCAGACTGATCTTTTTTCCAAACTGTGGTTATACATCAATTTCAGTTCTCACATTAAATAATCTGTTTCATGTGAATTCTTCTGTGCTGAACTGCAGTCAGGAGGAGACTGCACAGCCTGTGGTCCCAGAGAAGAAAAAACAAAAAGAACACAAACGACAGCAAGTGGAAAAGAGAGAGCAAAAAGAGAGGCTGAAAAAAGAAAATGAATACCGAAAAAAATTCAAAGTGAGCTTTTGTGCATAAAATTGTATATTTTAAGCATTATGTTCTTGTTGTCATGTGAAAAGTGCACGTTATTAATATTTGTAGCTACGAGATACTTCATTAAAATGTAAAATTTTTCTTTTTACAAAATTAATGGACACCCACTTTACTGTCACTCAAACATGACAGCATTTTAGATGTATTTATATATTCTTTGAGCCTACACATAATTTATGTGTAATGCTTATGATTTCATAATGAATTGAAATTAATTGATTATTAATTGAAACGTATAATAATTGAATTCATTTTATTAATTGAAATGATGTATTATGTATATTTAACGTGATCGTATTTGTGTGGCAGAAAAAATTCCTTCACATGCTGAAATTTCTACAGTAAATTGCACGTTTATTAGGTATTGGATTGCGTATGTGAATCTTACTTTTCATAATTTCATCTACACTGAGTTGCCAGTTTATTAGGTAAGCCTTTCACGTACCTATTAACCTGGCAAATTACTGAAGATTTAAAAAACAGCAACTTTTCATCGTGTGAAAGATTTTCCGAGGCTGTGACACATTTTACCTGGATATATATTTTCTTAAGATCTTGGCGTAAGATCTTTTGTCATATACAGTGTGCTTATCATTCATGTGGCTACATTTGTTCTTTACTGTAGCTGACTGGAGAAGTCGAGGTGCTCCACACAGCTCGGGTGAGGGAGGACTGGCAAGGCGGGAAGAACGATCTGCGTGTGCGGCAGGGAGAGGCTGTGGAGATTGTGCGTGTGAAGAACAACCCCGAGGGAAGATGGCTGGCCCGAAACATGAGTGGGGAATGTAGGTTTTATTTCAGTTGCACAATGTAGGCTACACATCAGCAGCAGGAACTGCTGTAATGGAGTGCCAAATAAGTGCTACGTCCTAAGTGCACGCAATAACCTTCGCTAACCAATTTCACATACAGCTACAAATAAATTGTAAAGTGTCAGAAAGATTCTAAGACTCCTATAGCAAAATCAGCACAGGAATTAGTCAGTCTCTTGTAATACAACATGGCATATATGTATTAAGTCCTAAACCACCTACTACAATTAGATAAAACTGTTACATAATTATATTATGTAACATAATTATATATTGCATAATTATAATGCAGCCCTGTTAACCATATTGGAAAGTGGAAACGCTGACAGAAATGTATCATAATGTGTAAAAGCTAAGCATTATTTATTTCTTTTTTGCAGATGGATATGTCAGTAACACATGTGTAGATGTGGACTATGAAGAAATAAAGCGAAAGATTCGCAGTGAAGCTGCTCCTCCTCCCCTTCCTCCTCCTGTCCATGAGGACGAGTATGTCTACGATGATGTCGGCGCAGACACACTGAACAGGTAAACAAAACAAGTGTTAAAAGATGATCTTAGCGATATTCGTACTGACTAGAACTTAAATAGAAGCTTGTTGAAACAGCAGAGATTTATGTTTCCCATGTTGTGTATTTTCTTCCTTTTGCAGCAGGCTAAGTGTGAGCGGTGGTAAGTCCATTAGTGATTACTGTATATTTAGCCAGTATCATTTAATTAGTTCATGAAGTTGATGTTTTTATTTTTTTGTTCTCCTGCACTCTCAGAGGTATATGATGATGTTGATCATGTCATACCGGATGACTTCCCCCTGCCCCCTCCGGAGATATGGTACGCACAATAAGTGAAACTGTCAGTCTCTATTGCTATCGATGTATAATCTTTACATCTTCAATTAACCTACTTTTCCTGTTGTCATTTAAGACTTTTGCTGCTCATAAAACCTCTAACAGCACAGTGCGTGAAGAACCATAATAGTCCTTTTTCAGTATCTTATTTTTTCACTCTGGTTACATGATGCACTAAAGAAAATCAGCATTACTTAATAAAGACTACCCGTGAACTACCCGTGTACTGACTGTGTCCTGGTAAATGATAGCTGAATAACTTTGCTCATCTCCCTTCTTGTTAATAACTAACTTTATGGCCACGAGTCAGAGAAAGACCCTTTGTTTAAATTGGTGGCGTCGTTATCTATGTAAAATCTGTCATGCAATCAAAATAACAGACTACATCAAATATCATATATTCAATACTCTCTATATATAGTGTATTAGAAAACAAAAAGTTAAACAAGAAATGTGTTGCATTGATGTTTGGTTTGGTTCATGATGTTCTGTCCTGACTTCCTAGCCAAACCCTGCCAAAAAGCAAGAAGCTAGAAAAGGAGGAAAAGGAGTTCAGAAAAAGGTTTAAGGTAGACTTCCCTTATTTGTGGTTCTGCTTTAAGATCAAGAAGCCCAACTTGAATCCATTTTTACCTCCAGGATCCTTAAGAGGAGATAAATTCAGTAACACATGGTTATGTGCTGTGTTTTGGCATGGACAGTTTGAAGGCCCCATCCAAGTTCTTTGCTCTATGATGGTGGATCCAAATGCCAACATCAAGAAGGGCGGTGGGAAGGACCTCTCTGTTGTGAAGGGACAAATTCTTGAAGTCATCCAGCAGACTAATGAGAAGAAAGTACTCTGTCGGAATGAACACGGCAAATGTATGTGCTGTGCGCCCTCTTGTGAGAAACACTGGAATACCGTAATAATATTATAGTTTTGTTTCATTTATTCATATTAGGTATTCAAGTGTAAGAAAAACATTTATACTGTATACACTACATATACTATGTTATTACACCATACACTGTAGTTTCATTACAATGCTTTTTTATATCTGTTTTCAGATGGATATGTTCCTAGACATTACCTCCTACATGAGTATGTTTCATTCCGTAATCATTATTATCTTTATTGCTAAAATAAATTATATTATTCATTGTATAATAATTCTAAACCAGTGTTGTTAAACGATGCTTTCTTCAATTTCAGGGAAAATGAAATATATGATGACATTGACAACATGACAGGTATGGGAGTGCAAAGAAATGGTTCCCTCAGTCAAAGATTCACAGCTGTAAATGTGATCGCTTCAGACCTTTTTTTTTTTTTTTTTTGCATGTGATATGTAAGATGGTTCTATTTTGCTCAAATATTATGTAACAGTGCATCCCATCTCCATGCTTTAGCAGTAAGAAATCACACTTATCACACGTGTTTTGCCAAAAACCTCATGTTAAGTCTATATCTTTAATTTTCCCATTTTTGTCATAGATATTTATGATAACGATGTCAGTGGACCAGTACCACTGCGGTCTTGACAGCCATTAACAATGCTATGATGGAGAAGATGGATGGAAAAGACAACCTGATGATACTCGTTCGTGTGTCTCGTGGACATGAGGACAATGGAGGATCAGGAGGATCAGGAGGATCATTCAAGAAAATGTTGTACATTGAAGAAATAAATACATGTTTTTACTAATCTGTGATATTTTACATTCTTACATTTTATATTACTGATACAAATTAGCAATCACCTAATCACCAGTAATCACCTGGTCAGACTTCAGCTATTAATTGCAGAACATATATTCCCATAAACAAATTGCAAATTCTGTTTTATTAGCATGTTCTTATGAAAAACATACCTTTTTCACAAATGATGTTATTAAACAGAAAACTGTCACATAAGACATGGGAAAGAACTGACTGTCTCCATAAGGTCTCTAAGGGCCAAGCATTTTTTGAAGCAACACCATCTTGAATATAAAAATATGCTTTGTAGAAGAGATAACAGACATTAATGTGTTAATATATTAATATATATATATATAGAACAAAAGAATTTGACTAAATGTCTTAAGAAATAATTATTCTTACAATTATATTTAGCAATATTTTCGGCCTCACAGATCACAATCAGAAGTTCCTGAAGGTTTTGAATAAAGGTAGTAAAGGTAGTGTGAAAGTACATCAGTAAAATCTAATGCAGTATTTTTGAAAAATTGCTTGGACAAGTGCCTTCTTCCATTAATTGTGAGCCATAGCTACTTCCTGGGTGTCACTAAGACAAGTGTAACTTTTGGACATTTGCAGTTTTTATCCTCAGTAGAAGATAGAGCTCAATCTTAAGCCATTTTTATCCTCAGTAGAAAACAGCCTCAGCATTTCGAGTGATTCTCATCCTCGATAAAGCATGACATCAGCACTATTTGGGAGTCCATGACTGTCTTGCATGGTGTACTATTCCACTAGTTCTGCAGGAAACCGCCCTGGTGGTTTAGACCATGCTTTGATGAATAATTAGAGGAACATTTATAGAAATGTGAGAGAGAATGCAAGTCAACATGTAAACAATTTAACAAAGCATGGGTGTAAATCCAATACGCTGAGTCATTACCACAAAAAAAAAAAATCACTGTTTCTTGTAATTGATTATTCCAAATACCTAACAGACTGTAATGTATAAACCCCCACTTATTAGTAGAACCATGGTTACATGCAGTCCCCTCTAAAAGTATTGGAACAGCAAGGCTAATTCTTTTGTTGTTGCTATACACTGAAGACATTTGGAGTTGAGATTAAAAGATGACTTTGAGATGATAGTTTAGAATTTCAGCTTTTATTTCCTGATATTTACATCTGGTTGTGTTAAATAACTTAGAACATGGCACTTTGGTAGCAGACCACCCAATTTTTAGGTGAACAAAAGTATTGGAACAGATAGTCTTAAAGTAAATAACTTTTAATATTTGGTGGCATATCCCTTGAAACTGCATCAAGCTGATGACCTGCTGACATCACCAAATTGCATTCTTCTTTTGTGATGCATTTCCAGGCTTGCTCAATTGGGTTAAGGTCTGTTGATTGACTTGGCCAGTCTAAATCCTTCTACGTTTTTTTTCCCTGATGAAGTCCTTTACTGTGCTGGCAGTGTGTTTTGGGTCATTGTTTTGCTGCATGGTGAATTAGATTATATGTGTTTCTCTGTAAATTGGCAGAATGTTTCTGTAGACCTCTGAATTCTTTCTGCTGCTACCATCATGAGTTACATCATCAATAAAGTTTAATGAGCCCGTTCCAGAAGCAGCCCTTCAAGCCCAAGCCATGACACTACCTCCACCGTGCTTGACTGATGAGCTCATACCTGTATGTTTTGGATCATGAGGAGATCCTTTCTTTCTCCAGTCTTTGGCCATTTCTATCACTTTGCTAGAAGTTAATCTTGGTTTCAGAACTTTTGTGGTTCATCTCTATATTTATGCTCTTGAAGTCTTTGTGGAACGGTGGATTGTGATACGTTCACCCCTGCCCTGTGGAGGTTGTTGGTGATGTCACTGACTGTTGTTTTTGGGGTTTTCTTAAATAGCTCTCACAATGTTTCTGTTATCATCTGCTGTTGTTTTCCTTGGCCCGACCTGTTCAGTGTCTGGTTGTTAGTACACCAGTGGTTTATTTCTTTTTCAGGAAATTCCAAATAGTTGTATTGGCTATGCCCAATGCTTGTGCAATGGCTCTGATCCATTTTCCCTCTTTTTTCAGCTACAAAATGGCTGGCTTTTCTCCCATAGACAGCTCTCTGGTCTTCATGTTGGTTTATGTTTTTTAATAACAGATGCAGTCTACGTAGGCGAAATCCAGGGCTCAAACCAAGAGTAGACATTCAGAGCTATTAATTGTTTAAACAGTCAATGTAACAGGACACACCTGAGCAACAAGAAACACCTGTCAGTCACATGTTCCAACATTTTTGATCACATGAAAAATAGGTAGGTGCCATGTTCTAAGTTTTTTTTTTAACACATCAAGATGTAAATATCAGGAGATAAAGGCTGAAATTCAGATCTATTGTCTCGTATTCATCTTTTGATCTCAAAACCGACAGTATTGCTGTTCCAATACTTTTAGAGGGATCTGTATGTAACCTTCCGTTCTACTTCCTTAAGTTCTGGACCACCAGGGCGGTTTCCTTCAGAACTAGTGGAAGCTGCATATCAAAGTCATCACAAAGGTTCATATCACGATAGTGTAGCCTGCCAGACAATAATGGACAGTACGCCCAACTAGCATTGATACAGTGCTTTATTGAAGAATCAGTCAAAATCTTCTTTTATTTGATTATTTGATTTGATTTGTATCTCTGTATGAATGTAAATTTGATACCTTCAGTTTTTGACAATAAACAAAGTTATATTAATTTTCATATTGTTACATACTTTTAAGTCTTACATCAATGATATGAAATGATTTGGCAGCTAAACCATCTCCCAAAATTACTGAAAACATTTGGTCATCTGTTTATTCCTGGCTTTTCTGCCATGTTTTGTTTTAAGGAGAAATAATTTTAAATTGTGAAAATAAATAATGATTTGCATATACGCTTAATAGATTTATAAACCTTAAATGTGTAAAAGAAGAAAAAATTCAATTGGTTTTATGGGTCATTCTATAATTAGGGGTACATTTGGGATTTGACAGTGCAACGAAAAAAAAAAGTTTTTGTTTTTTTCCGCGAAACCCTTAAAATTAAATACTTCTTCCATTAGCCAAACTCAGGGTTACCTGATCTTTTTTTTTTAGCTCTATTCCTGTCTACTAGGTTACTGACAAAATAAGTAATTTTTCACAGTTTGGGAAAATAGCTACCTAGAATTGAAACAGCCACCTGATTTGATAGATTGATTTGATAGATCACTTTCCAAAAGCAACAGTTGTGATCATTATGTAATATAGGCCATACACCTTCTTTTTGAATAAAATATATGGCTTTTCCCACATGTAGTGGTGTGATTTGGGAAAAAATATAATTTTGTACTAGGAAAATAAGCATTGATGCTATATATTGATGAAAATATATTAAAGATATATAATTATACACAGTTATAGAATGGCCCCTTATATGTGTGATGCTTGCTCCTTGTCCTTTACACTGAGGAGCTCTTTC
Source organism: Pangasianodon hypophthalmus (assembly GCF_027358585.1). Lineage (NCBI taxonomy): Eukaryota > Metazoa > Chordata > Actinopteri > Siluriformes > Pangasiidae > Pangasianodon > Pangasianodon hypophthalmus. Next base: position 19,580,609 of record NC_069720.1, read on the forward strand.
TTGTCTTGCTCTCTGATAGGTAATCTATTGTTCTGGTCTGGGGAAACAATTTCCTGTTCAAAGTTCACTGTTCATCTGGTTTTGCACTGTGTACAGACTCCTGACTACATTTGTGTAAAGGTTCAACTTGATTTTCGATGAAGACCTAAGGCTTTTTTTGTTTTTTGAACATTTCTCTGTAAAATATATACTTTCCACAGCGACAATAATGAGGTAATGCTAGTAATATTAGTTAGTTAGCTAGCTAGCTAGCTGTCCCAGGAGCAGGCTGGTGTTTTTGCAGCTCTGTGAGCATAGAGATTAGTTATAATCATGGACAATTCATTTGAATCAGTAGTGAATTTGCTGGAGTCCTACAGAGGAAGAGATAAAGTGGTGAGTGTCTACAAATCCTGCAAACATACATTTGTATGTGGTGCACGTGCGAATAAATAAACAAACAAATAAATAGATAGTAATACATGTGTAATGGAGGTGCATGGTACAGTTACAGTGAAGGTGGTAATTGCCATGTTTTTGAATAAGATCAACAAATTTTAAGTGCAAATAAAGCAGAAGATTGTGATTCTGCAATCAGATTAATCAAATTAAATTAGTAGTCCAGAAGATGCACTGAGCTCATTTTCTATACCGTGTTAAATGTCTGAGTATCAGTTAATCCCCAATATCGATATGCTCTTAGTAACTGGGTTATAACACAGACGTGATGCCGACATGCAAGAAAATGTGTGTCCTCTGTTCACATGTAGGGTGGCGTGGAGGTGCAGGGCGTATCATTGCTGCTCACAGCTTCAGGGTTCGAAACTGAGCTTGGGTTTCTGCCTGTGTGGTGTTTCACATGTTCTCCTTCTGTCCTTGTGGATTTCCTCTGGGTTCTCCAATTTCCTCCCATTCCATAAAACCCACCAATAGGTGGAGTGGCTACTTTAAATTGCCCCTAGGTGTGAATATGCGTACGCATCATGCACGATACTCTGCGGTAGACTGAGGTCCCATTCAGGCTGTATTCCCACCTTGGGCATAGTGTTCCTGAGATAGGATCTGGATCCATGGGAACCTGATCTGATAAAGCGGTTACTCAAAATCAATGAGTGAATGTTTGTGTGTATAATCTGTGTTGTATCATATTACACATCTACAACCTGAAAAGCATTATGTGCTCAGTATTTCCTGAGCTCAGGGCATCTCAAAGGAGCATACTGAAAAAAAAACTGTCCCGTTTGGAGAACACCCAAGTTTTCACTGAGAGATAGTTAAATGTCCGGAAAATCCTTCAGCGATGTTCCAGTCTCTCCAAACACAAAACCAAGAAGTTTTTTTTCCTAGAAAAAAGTGTAAGATTCTTAACTGCCATGTTACCCTTTCTAAGTACACGAGGTGTTAATTGATGCAGTGCTAATCTTCAAGGTTCAAGGTTCAAGGTTCTTTATTTGTCAATGCCACCATATGTGCATACATACAGAGGAATCGAAATACTGTTTCTCTTCTCTCTTATCAAGTGTTTATGGTCAATGCAGTCAGTGCATATAGAACAGATTTTGTATGCAAAACTGGAGAAGACTGTGAGCATCCCCACCACAACCATGCACAGTGTTTCCTGTCTGTGCAGCACACAGTTGCACGAATTACATGACAAGGACATATTTAAAAAATAGTTTGCTCAAAAACAAACACTTTTTTCCCTCATGCCAAAGGTAGTTCATCAGTTAAGGCATGTTTGATGTCATGTTTCATGAAGAAACTCACAAAGCTTACGGATCACATCCTCTTTCTTCATTTTGGCTGTTTTGTGGCTTAACTGTAGTCACTGTCTGTAGTCATTTTGGTCATTTAACATTGAAATCCAAAGAAGTGAACCACAATGTTAAAACACCAGATGACAACGTGTTTATCTTTGTCTCCATTTCTCACCATGGCTTTAGATAAGGACAGTATGTTATGGATCGCAGCTGGTTGGTGGCATCATTTCACAAAAAACGGCCAACTCCTCACAGCTCGGCAAGAGTCTCCTGCTCTTCTCAGCTCAGCTCAGTCACTGCCGGACAGTTCTGCGCCTGTTTGATGACCTTTCTATGGCTGCTTACTCGCGGAGCTACGGTCTCGGATCCACGGTAAAGTACAAGCTCCTGTTCAATTATCAGGGCCTTGTGGGTGATACGGTCTACAATCCAGCTGTAGAGTACTAAAAGAATGGAGTGTGTGTTTGAATAGTGTTTTACGTGACATTTCCAGGAGGAGGACAAGGTGCTGCGGTGCATGTCGGTGCTGATTAATGCTGCAGATCAGCTGTATTATCCGTGTGAACACATTGCCTGGGCAGCTGATGCAGAGCTCATTAAAGTCAAGTCTGACAAATGGTGGACACTGAGCACAGTTCTGTGGGGTGTGTCTTTACTTCTGGGCACTCTCAGGTAACACAGGAGGAGCTCTGCAGCTCGCACAAACAGTTGCTTGTGATTGTTTTTTTCTTTAATAAACCTTTTGTAAACTTATAACCCTCATTGAACACATCTTTTAATTGTTTATATTACACTGTACATAACAGCGATATGTATAACAACTGTAAAAGTTATACATTTCACTCTGCATGATTTTTTTTTTCTACAGTTAAGTGCAAAAGTTTGCATCCCTCATTGGTCCAGGGTGACAAAAGGACAATGTACTTCTAACTTACAATTTTATTATTTTTTTTAATTGAAGTTTTTATTGCTTTTTTTTTGGAAGGCTGATAGGTAACAGAAATACAACATTACCATAATTATGCAAGGTTACAGATTTTTACAGGCACAATTTGACCATGTAATAAAATACAATGCAAGACAGAACATAAAATAATTGTCTATTCAGTTTGAGACCTTACAGTAATATATGTCCAGAACTCTTCCCATGGAGACAACTCCTCCTCTCTAACACCGTTTACTCGATTAAGCATGGATTCATAAGATGCAATTTCTACCATTGCACTGGCCCAATCTTTCAATTCTGGGGCTTTCACTGTCTTCCAGTGTCTCAAAATAATCCTACTTGCCGTTGTAATACATACCATAATAACAGAAAATACACGCTTTGAAACATTAAGTATTTGAGACTTGTCGCCTAATAAAATAAAGATATTTCGGAGCCATACCAGCAACTTAAGACATCTATAACTTGGTCCAGAATGGTTTAACAAAACTACATTCCCAAATACAATGTAAAAAGGTACCTTTTTCCAACTGGCATTTCCAACATAAATTGTCTTTCATCAGTTTCTAACTTACAATTTTTTGAGAGAAACAAAGAATTTAAGAAAGTTAAAAGCAGGACAAAAATCCAGCACTTAAGACAAAATGAACAGTAAAATAATGTGAAAAAATGGAAGGAAGAATGGGAGAATTTTATAATCTTTTCAAATATTCAAAAGCACAAAGGCTATGTGAACAGGTTGGAGGCAGTGTTAAAGGCAAATTATTATTTTATTATTATTTTCATAATCTATGTCGTAGTAAACTTTTCTGAGACTAACTTTTTCTCCTTTACATTGTTAAATAATTTCTTTTTATAGACAATAAATAAAAGTATAATTATAATAAGTTTATTATAATTTATAATTATAAAAAAGAAAGTTTTTCACAGGTTTTCTTTTTTTCATTGCATCTGCTGTTTTTGCTGGCAGTTTGTTAATAAAGTTATGTATTTTGTATGTACATATCATGTATCATACATTTGTGCAGTATTGTGATCTGTTTTGTTTTTTTTTTCCTTCATTTTGCCCTCCACTAAATTATTCCAAATTCAGAAAGGAAGATGCAAATATTCAAAGTGATATCATTTTTTTTTTTTCATTATTAATATCATAACTTACTGTTATAAAACTCACACTAAATAACTTTTCAGTATTATGTCACTTTTTTGTCTTTTAATCTTTTCATTTTGTCCTAAGGGTATGCAAACATCATCTCTTATTAGAATTTATATTGATACTTGGATCAGTTTTACAACAAATCTTAATAATGATTGTTAGAAATGATCAGCACTTTGACTTGGTTTCAGATCGCTCAGAATAATCCGGAAATTAAAGAAGAAGGCGCAGAAGTGCAGAGAAGCAGGACAAGTGGATAGCAGGTGTGTTTTCATCTTTACTTTTCATATAAACATGTTTAAGTTGTTTTGGAGTTTACAGCATGAACTGCTTTGTGAATAATGGCTGCACTTGAGACTAATTCAGCTGTTCAATTGTCCTTTTTATTTTATTTATTTATATTTTTAGGGAAAACGCTGTTACCTCCACCGTTGAGATTCGAAAGCAGATTTGGGGAGAGTTTCTTAATATTCTTAGCAGCCTGGCGGATCTGAGCAATGCTATTCATTGGATGCCACCTGGATTTCTTTGGGCTGGTCACTTCCCTGATTGGCTGGTGGGACTAATGGGGACCGCCTCGTCCCTGCTTGGCATGCTGCACATGAGTTCCAGTGATTAAAGTGCCAGCGTCTGACATGATGAACTGTGGGGACCTGAATGAATGTTTTTTTTGTTTGTTTGTTTGTTTGTTTGTTTGTTTTTGCTTAGAGACTACATATTTCCAATATTTCAGTTTCTTATTAGATTTTACATGGTGATGCAAGCTTCACAATGATTTCACATAATACACTATAAAAGGTACATGATCAGTTCTGATATAATGTATACAGTACATAATTATGTAATATATAATCAAGAGACAGATTGTACAGTAAAAGAAATATAGCACTTTAGGTAAAGGATGTGCACTGAGAAAATTTATCAATTACAATAAAAAAAACAATACTTTATACATGGAAGACTGAAACAATTGAGTGCGTCTGTGTTTTATAACGTTATTAATTTCCATTCATCAAGAATTGTGTGTTTATTTGTTTGTTTGTTTGTTTGTTTACATTATCACTGATTGCTCTATTAGTTTATTTTCATATTTATTTATTCCATTTGGGTTTCTGTCTTGCTGTAGCTGAATGTGACCATAACAGTACAGAAAACTGAACTAATAAATAAAAAAAAGGAAATAAATAAATAAGTAAATAAATAAATAAAATCTAAATGAGAAAATAGATACAGAAGTGATTTAAGAAAAAGCGTGACTGCAGAAAAAAAAACAGCTAACATTTTAATTCATTTATTTTATTTCTTCTTTTTATTTCATTTATTTTTATTTTAGCTCTGCTGAAATCGATTGTGCAGGCGGTGATTAGTCGCGACTTCGTGGCTCGCGCATGCGCATTCACGATTCGCTTTAGACGGTAACGTTTGGAAAAGGAGCTGGACTACGCTGAGAGTGTTGTTGGGGTTATTTAAATCTCCTCGCTTGTAATTCCGCTGTAATATCCTGGCTCCTGGTAGTGGATTTTATTTAATAAGTAAAGAACTAGGCGCAGACAGATAGAAACGGATTTTAAGATGAACCACGTCAACTTTGCTGTACCGGTGAAAAGTTCCAGCTCACTCGGTAAATACGGTGAACACAGCAGTTACATGTCAGCTGAGATTGTACCGTAAAGTCATGAGATATGGACAAAAACATCTGATTTACTACTCTAACTGAGATAATATTGTGTTTTTCTTGTGGGAGTGTGAATAGGCATTGGATTGCACTTTGGCCCACATACTATATATATATATATATTAGTATGAAAGTTGATATATTCATACTTTTGTTTATTTGAAGATGTGATTAGAAGCTTAAAGTCAATGGAAATGTCAAAGTTTATATTCATAACAATCATAGGAGGATGTTATTAGGGCCACACAATATGAACAATAATATAATAATAGCACATTACACTGATACACACTGTTGTGATTGCAATATTTCTTGCTCTCTCTCTCTCTCTCTCTACATATATGTGTGTGTATATATATATATATATATATATATATATATATATATATATATATATATGTGTGTGTGTGTGTGTGTGTGTGTGTGTGTGTGTGTGTGTGTGTGTGTGTAGAGAGAGAGAGAGATATATAACTCTTAGGCACCCTATTTTTTTAGTACAAACTTTGTTAAATGTTATAGAAAAATGTTTGTATGTCAGTAAAGAAAGCAGCAGATTACATAAGAGACACATTTCAGACAAAAAACATAATGAAGGCTGCTGGGTTTTGCCGCAAAAATAAGAAGCGAGTGTGACAGTCAAAGTCTGAAGAAGAACTGTGGCTGCTTCTGCAAGATGCTCAGTAACACTTACAGCTCATTTCCTTATAAAACTGCACACATTGTACCTGAGACTACTATTTTTTTTTTTTAAAAGCGAAGGATCTTCACACCAAATATTGACTTTGTTTCATTTATTACTGTTTACTGCTCTTTACAGTATTTTTTTAATGTAGAAACATTTCATTTAATTATTTTTGAAGGCATCTTTGCTCTACAGCATTTCTTTGCTTGTGCCTAAGACTTTTGCACAGTACTGTATATATCTGTGTGTGTGTGTGTGTGTGTGTGTGCGCTCATTTGCATATTGCAGGTTTCTGATCCCATGATCGTGGTTCACGAACAAATTATTGTGCAGCTCTATATGGTACTATTAATTCTTGAAGCAAGAACGAAGTTGTCAGGGACATTTCCTTCAGCCTCATCTTTATAGCAAATGAAGAGAGTAGGTTCAGTAGTTTGTTCTTACTGATAATCTGTAATGCTTTTGAACTAATCACACCTGTTAACAATATCTTAACTTGTTAACTTGTTTCCCCCTGCGTGATGGATAAAGGAAACTTTTGCAGCAAAATGGGTGGCTTCTTAGCTGAACCGTGACGAGCGGAAAACCTTTATCTTTCTTGCCAATTGCGCTGACCAACCTGGCATGGAGAAGCAGACAGACATCACTCACAATAAGGTGGCATCATCATTTAAAGATGAGGTTGAGAACCATTCTAAACTAAAGGAACTGGATTCCTTTAACCCAATAGAGCCCCCTCCTCTGGACTGGAGGTCTGACTCTTCCAGCGAAGCATGTTCACTTAGAGATATCGAAGAACCTGGATCTTTCTCCATGGACACACCATTAGATGAATTAAGTGACTATGGGGCTCGCAACACAAGCTTTACACCAACAGAAGTTGAGAATCTCACAAGTCAGGAAGCTGAAGAACTCGCAAATCGGGAAGTTGAGGATCTCACAAATCAGAAAGCTGAAGATCACACAAACAATACACAGAGGATGAACAAATCTAATGTTCCTGAACCACTGGAGAAGAATTTAGAGAAGACGAGGCAAAGGCCAACAGAGAATCGACGACAACATGACCTAGACCACGTTCAAATTCAGGATTTGCTTAATCAACTTCAGCTCTTTCACACAACACCTCCAAAAAATCCTACTCCAGAACCAGAAAAGTCAACCTACAGTGCTGACCATGCAACTGAGAACCTCTCCTCTTCATGTTTGGTGCCTGACGTTAGTGATTATCAAACATGCTCGGAGGGAAGCACAGTATCTGGACTTCTTTTCACTGTGAGCCATCAGAAGGAGCTTCTAGAGCTGCTGGAGGACCCAGAACCTCAAGAACCCCAAGAATTTCAGGAATCTCAGGAAGATCACCCCAGTTATACAGAACAGACTACTGAGAGCCATACTGAGACCATTTTACAGCTGCCTGATTGCCAGACAAGGTATATAACAAGAAGTGGTGAGGCAGATGAGATGGTTTCTGTTTCATATGGCACCGATATCTGGCACAGCCCCTTTCAGGATGAGCTTATGATGTCAGGCTACTCCGAGGACGAGGTCATGAAACAGTGGCAGCAGTCTAAATGTATGTTCTCAGCTGAGTCGGCCTCTCATGGAGCTGATGTGGTAGGTACATTTTTTATTTATTATACAAAAGCTAAAATCAATTAAATGTAGCCATTGTGTAAACATTTACTCTTTTTCATTTAACAGGAAGCTGAGGCTGAAACTCAGGCTTCATATAAAGATGGTAGGAGAATTTAATATAATATATTATATAAGGTTTAATTCACTGTAGAAAATGTATAGTAGATATGTTTTTATTATTATTATTAGTGCCTGGTCCTTGTGATCCTGAGGATCTGCTGGATGGGATCATATTTGGAGCTAAATACCTTGGTTCCACGCAGCTACGTACAGATAGGAACCCCTCCACTAATGCTCGAATGGCTCAAGCACAAGAAGCTGTAGATCGCATCAAGGTGAAAATTATAATCTGCCATTAAATTATATGCAAGTCCTATTTCAGTGTTTCTGATATTTTATATCAGTTTCTGTCTTCCTTTGTAGTGCATTCATTGATTCATTTTCCTTCTGCTTTTTCCTGGTGAGAGTCATTGTCGCAACTCACCACCATGTGAGGATCAGCTGACCACCCTGCCCCTTTCTTCATCCAAGTGTCTAAATCATATATCCTCCAGTCTGATGATGCAAACACAAACTTGACCATTGACCTTTAGTCCAAGGTGCTCCAGTACCAAGTACACTTCTGAGCAAAGTTTATTTGTTATTGATGATCCATGACTTGCACAGGAGTCTTAATATTTCACGGTTCCTCACAATCATGCCCCTCCATGTATCTCAGTCATTTCCAATATGGGCATTGAAGTCTCCTAATAGCACTATGGAGTCATTTGGAGGTAACCTCTCGAGAACAACAGTAATAATTTTCCTTCCTGAGACTTGACACCTCATAGAAGCAAACCTCTTGTCCACCAGGAAGAAAATCACAATTGCGAGGCCCTTGGCTTGGGACTGGTGAGTATCCCCACACCCACCTGAGTCTCCTGTGGGAACTCCAGACAAGGACAGAGACCCTCACCCTGGTCAAGAAGTACTGGAGCCCATATTATGTGTGGACTATGTCTAGTGTCATAAATGTCCAATTTCACACACTCTTTCCTCTCCAGCAAATGTTTCCATGTTCCCAAAGTCAATTTCCATTGTATCCGTCTAATCCATCTGAGATTACCCGTCACATACATACTGCCTGACTGGCATTACACATGACCCCTGCCCTTCTTCTTACAGGAAGTGAACCCACAGTATGGCTTGTCGTTGTTATTTCAGACTGAACCCAACTGAATTATGCATGGGTGACCAGCAGGGCTGGCTCCAGGGGTGGATCCCAGTAACTCTACTTCTGGCAGAAAACGCTTTGTCTTTTTTGTATCTTTAAATGGGGGTTCTTAAGTATTGCTCTTTGTGTGTTGTGTGGCACTGTTCTGTGGAAAAAATCACTTAAAGTGAACTCATTTGCAATCATGTGTCTGCAACAGGCACCTGAAGGAGAATCTCAGCCAATGACAGATGTGGACCTTTTCATCTCCACTCAGAGAATCAAAGTGTTGAATGCAGATACCCAGGTTTGTGACATGATTATTTTAAGTTAATACGAGGGCCCTTTGTGGTCTTTTATCATTATGTATCTCCATCTGTCAGGCATATTTGGAGAATTTTATTTATTTATTTATTTTGGATTTGTCCTTAGGAGGCTATGATGGACCATCCTCTGCAGATGATCTCCTATATCGCAGACATTGGAAGTCTTGTGGTGTTGATGGTGCGCAGGAAGCCAGTAGATCATAGCGCTGCAGATTCAGCTGCTTGCTCTTCATCACCACCTAAGAAATGCTGGATGATTTGCCACGTGTTCTCCTCTGAAGATGTGAGTTTTCCCAGCTCATATGTTAGGACTATATCTATAAGTGAAAATGTATCCTAATTTTCTACATTTAGATGCTCAGACATTTGTATTGTTTAAAGAACATTACTGAATTATGTCACTGGCGATATTTATCTGCTGTAGGCACAGATTATAGCTCAGGCCATTGGCCAGGCATTTGGTGTGGCATATCAGCAATTTTTGCAAGCAAATGGGATTAAAGCCAGCGAATTTCGACAAGGAGAGTACTGCCTTGGCTCACAGGAGCTCTATAATGGAGATCTGGTGCACTTTTCACAATCTGAAAATATCAGAGAGGTAAGACAGCTGACTAAAATTAAAATCTTCTAGACGTCCTCTAGACATGGTATTGTTAGGCACGTGATTTATGTTACCTTAAAAAAAAAACTCTCTTTTGCCCTCATTGCTGGTAAGGTTTGCATAATAAAGAAGGCCGGGGAGATCCTGGGTATAGCTGTAGTAGAATCCGGTTGGGGCTCCATCCTGCCCACGGTGGTGGTGGCCAATCTGCTGCATGGTGGTGCAGCTGAGCGCTCTGGGGAGCTGAGCATCGGAGATCGCATCATGTCTGTGAATGGGGCCAGCCTGGTGGGCCTTCCCATCACCACATGCCACAACATCATCCGAGTGAGTTCTGAACACAGCGGGTTACTTTCTATTTTTGTTCAAATAAAGCAGTTGGTAGTACATTATTAGCTCAAGTATAGAACAACAAAGATCAGCATAGCTTGCAAATAAGGCATTATGATCTTATAATCCTTTTTTAGAAATGCTTAGGAGCAATAATATAATAGTTTGAAAAAATTTAACATTTATTTGCTGTGTTTAATTGCTAAGAAATGCTTACGTTCTTGCTGAAATTGGACACTTGTGGAATATGACTTAAAAAAAAAATGCAATATTTATGCAGGGTCCACAATTATGGTGGAGATATGAGAGATAATTTGTCTCCTTTACTCAACAGGACTTGAAAAACCAGTCCCAGGTGAAGCTCAGCATAGTCCACTGTCCACCTGTCACCATGGCCATTATTAAGCGACCTGACCCAAAATACCAGCTGGGCTTCAGTGTAGAGGACGGAATTGTATGTTGCATCATTGGTAAAGTTTACTGCTGTGTAATAAACCTCGAAAATCTGACTGATGCCATTTTATATTGATTCTGTACCAGATTTGCAGTTTGATGCGTGGAGGCATCGCGGAGAGGGGCGGCATTCGGGTTGGCCATCGCATCATTGAAATCAATGGGCAGAGTGTCGTAGCCACACCACATGACAAAATCATCCACATCCTCACAAATGCAGTAGGAGAGGTGAGGGTACACACTTTGGAGCTTTGAAAATTGCCATTGACTGAAAGACTCATTAGCAAGAAATAATAATCGTTTGCTCTTTTAATAGATTCATTTGAAGACGATGCCAACATCCACCTATCGTCTCTTAACCGGACAAGAGCAGCCTCTGTTCCTCTGAAAAAGATGAACCATGCAAACCCTTGTGATCTAATGCAGTTTTTCATTGTAAACGCCCTCACAGAGTGACAAGCAATGACTCTTTGTATTAACTGTCACCCAGTGCACTTCATCTGTATCTTACAAATCACTGCTGAAAACATGGAGCACTATTTTACAATTTACGCCAAGCTTAATGCAGGAAACAGAATTAACTTTTACGAATTGCACAGCATGCATATTTGTATTTCACTGTGCCTTTTTGGAGAAATTTGTGCAAGTGTGTTATTTTGCATGAATGTTTTCCACCAAAATTGCTCATATATTGAGCACCTCCTTTGCTGTATGGGTTGTAGGCTTGGATGCTGTGTTCAGTACTTGTGCCTCAGTGCCTGCAAAAATGAATTGAGTGACATCGAGGTGTCTGCTTTTAGCAATAGGATATATATATATATATATATATATATATATATATATATATATATATATATATATATAATTTTTTTTTTTTTTAAAGCTGCTGTATTGGATTAAAAATATATCTTCTGAATCTGTGTGAATTTTATGACATTGTTATTTTGTATTTTTTAATAAAAATAGTCATTACAGCATTTTATCATATGCCCTGCATCTATTTCAGGTGGCTTGATACCTCACTTTTTACTTGTAGATCATGCATTATTTGTAAGACCACATCCATTTCACCAATAACTGCTATTGAGACTTTTCAGTGCCATCAAAAAGGGAAGTTTTTACTTTCTCTGAGTGGACACGTAGGTTATGAAGTATCTGCTTTCAACATCCTCTTGTCAGTGATCTTGTCTGTCACATCTCTATTAAAGCAGGAGCTCTTTGTTCAATGAGTGCTTGTTATTATTGTAAACCAGTTGGTGTATGGATAGAATCAGACTTTATGACTTGATGTCACATCAACAAGGCATTGCCACTCACTGGGTGTTTTTTTTTTTTTTTTTTTTAAACTACCATTCCGTGTAAACTCTAGAGAATGTCCTGCATGAAAATTACAGCTCATTACACCCCCATTCTGATGTTTGATGTGAACTGGAGCTCTTGGTCTGTATCTGCATGATTTTATGCATTGCTCTGCTGCCACGTGTTTGGCTGATTGGGAAAATGTGCAGCTGTTCCTAATAAAGTGGTCAGTGAGTATGTTTATGCTTGGGCTGTTAAACAGGAGCCAAAAACAGAAGATAGTGCGTGTGTTACAGTTCGTAGTTTCTAATGACACACTACCAGGGTTTTTTTTATTTAAGCCTCTGCACTGCGCTAAACTGCATTTCAGTCTAAACAACTAATTTTATTTGTTTCCGCTTTAATTCGAGCGGAAACAGGAAAAGCAAAGCATCCTTCCTTATACACTGCGCAGGCTGCCGTAAAGTGCCGGTAGCTGTTGTAAACTTTAACCAGGGTGGGCGGGTCTACAACACAAACGCTGAAGTGATTGGCTGAAAGCTCAACGTGGTTGCATTGTTTTCCCTTCGAGCCCCTCCCACTTTCCTGTCTCTTCCTTCTGAGGTGTCCTCACGGACCGGCACCGGCTTCATGTCCCGACGGAGAGCAGGAATGTTTCAATATAATGCACTGTCCAAGCAAAAATAAGAAGCCGTTTTGACAGCAGAGGTAAATATGTAGTTATTTCTTCATGAACTTTATAAGCAGCAGAGTGAGGTGAAGGTGAAATACGGAAGAAATACAGAAGCCTGAGCATCGCAGGCTAACCCGTTTAGCAGGTTCAGTAGGTTGTTTAGGAAAGTACAGGGTCGCTTCTAGATTAAACAGACCATAATAATCATTCACTGTAAACGTCATTTATACTTCACTTAGTGATTTCTTTAACTAAAAGAAAGTTAAGCATTAACATTCATACTTCACTTATACTTCTTCCTGTTGATATGTTATCAACTCACTTGATTGTGCCACTAAAATTAAATTTAAAAAAAAAACTATTTAAATAGATATATTGACAATATGGTTATATTTAACTACCACCACAATAGTAACTGCCTCTGTGGAGACTTTACTACTTACTTGTACACCAACCCTATGCTTTTGTACAGTAAGTGCAGATGAGAGGAGGTTTATTTGCCTTAATTCAGTAAGCCAATTACTGTAATAAGGATTTTTAGTGCTGGGGAGTCTTTAAACATTTCACTGCTTATCCACTGATTGCTTTCGTCTTCTTTGAATAGCTTGTAATTTGAGTTGTAACTGTGTGGTATCGGTTATTTTAATACTAGCCACCTTTCCATAATGATCATCTAGATACAACCATGGCCATAGGAACCCAGCTCTTACTCCTGCTGTGGAAGAACTTCACCTACCGCAGGAGGAACAAGGTAAACACACGTCATCATCATCATCATCATCAACATGAACATCAACATTATCATCAACACTCTTCAGGTTATCTCATACAGTTAAATATCACAGTTATGGTAAAATGAGCTTCTCCACAGATCCAGCTGATCATAGAGCTGCTTTGGCCTCTCTTCCTGTTCTTCATCCTCATCGCTGTACGTCACTCGCACCCTCCCTACAAGCACAGTCAGTGTAAGTACCATGGTTGCGTGTTTGTTTGAGCCCGAAATCACGTAAGCTGATTAGCTGCAGCCGGAGTAGTTCAGGATAGCTTTTGCATTGTGACCTATTTGTTCCTTCATGGTGTTTTTTTTTTTTAATCTGTTCCTTAATATGCTGCCATTCTGCTCAGAGTCTCCGAGATATATTTTGAGCCACAAAATGCACATTATGCACATTATTCACATATGTTAATGATCTGATATGAAAGTCTGCACTTTGAGCTCGTATTCATTATTTACTTTCAACTCCTATATACTGTGGTAGAAAGCTAAAATAACAATAATTTCACAAATGGCCAAATATTTATGTACCTGACTGTAATAGTGGATTTACAGTCTGTAAAGTAAGGAGTAATTCTGTGTTCAGTACTTTCTGAAAAAGGAAAATTTTGTGTGTCTTGTTTCAGGTCACTTCCCCAACAAAGCTCTCCCGTCTGCCGGCACTCTAGCATGGGTTCAGGGCATCATCTGCAACATCAACAACCCATGCTTCCACTATCCAACTCCAGGGGAAACGCCGGGTGAAGTGGGAAATTTTAATAACTCAATGTCAGTGTATTCTTCTGTTTATATTCTTTAACAGAATTATTTCTTTGCCACTTTGCTTCATATCATTTTGTATCCTGTCACTTTCAGACTTTCTCGACTATTCGTGGATGGCAGGACCATTCTCTCCAACCTTGGCAATCAGACAACCCTCTCAGCCTTAGAGAACCTCTCGCTTGCTGTTCAGAGACTGGGCGAGAGGCAGGAAGCTTGGCCAAGTGGGACCTAGTTTTTAATATGCTTTAACAGACACAAATAAATCAATACACATTAAAGTAAAAGGGCAGAGTGGCGGAGGAATGCCGTTTTCATAGAATAATCCTTCTGGCACTTGTTGAGTGCTTTTCAGTTGGAGATCATTTTAAGAGGCTGTAGCAGTAGTTGCTTGTTCTCTGTGCAAATCCAGAGCAAAAATGCCTTCTGTATTAGTTATTGTTGGCTATTATTAATCTGTGTTCCATGAGCTGTGATTAAAAAAAATTAACTGAAAGCAGTATGCATGGAATGAGATTGATTCACTTTTAACTGATTGCTCTCTTAAATGTTTATGATAAAGATCTGACAGTGGAAGAGTACCTAAGGGTCAATGAGACATTCTCCTCCTTCTTGAGGACAAACTGCAGCCTTCCTCCTTCAGCTGTAGACCAGTTACTGAGAGCACGACTCAGCCTCCAGGTGGTAAGGCTGTATTCTCCATTCTCTACTTCTGTTGTACACTTCTGAGAGCCTCTACATATAGTTATACCACTTAGTGCAAAAGTTTGTTGAAAACAAAATTTTTGTTTACTAATATTTTTCCATCAAAACCTGTTACAACATAGTCTACAGCAATTCTAAGTCACATGATGCTTAGTAGTAAGCTCAAAAGTTTGCGCTCTGGCTGACGTGCTCTAGTCAGTCTATTAAAATGC
Organism: Pangasianodon hypophthalmus; assembly: GCF_027358585.1. Taxonomy (NCBI): domain Eukaryota; kingdom Metazoa; phylum Chordata; class Actinopteri; order Siluriformes; family Pangasiidae; genus Pangasianodon; species Pangasianodon hypophthalmus. The sequence continues at coordinate 19,595,770 of NC_069720.1, forward strand.
ACCTCATTAAATCCACACATTTACTTTAAGTCTTACTTAAGCCATGAAAAGTTGAAACATGAAAATATTGTCCTTTTACAGAGCTTGAGTGGGGTATAAAATTAACAAAGCATTTAGGAGTACCATTATAAACAGTACAGACATTACTCAGAAATGGAAAAACATAGACACAAATACATGACTGTTGACAGAACGAAAACTTAAAAAGCTGCAAAAATTTAAAACAAACTGTAATTTGTGTGAAAATACGGAAATCAAGTTGAATAAAAATTCACATTTATCTCATTTAAAAAATATATATATATATATATATATATATATTGTGCACCCATTTATAGACATGTCATAAAAAATAAACTGTATGAACCAAAAAGTGAATAAAAAGTAGGGAGCGGGGAGATCAAATCTCAAAACTGTCAGGCTGCCAAAGTCTTAAACAAACCCCTTAAAACACTAAGTTTCTTCTTCTTCTTGTTCCCTAGGTGTCACTGGCAGGTGCTGGGATGCGTCTGTCCGATATCGTCTGTAATGCCACACTCCTGGACCGCTACCTCACAGTGGAAGGAGACTCCTCACTCACTGAGCTGCAGCAGTACTTATGTGCTGTTCCCTCAGATTTGCTGCAGCAGGCCGAGCAAATCTTCCTTTCACAACTGAACCTCAGCAAGATTTTCACAGTCAGTGTTCTTTCACAAATTTAGCCTGGAACAGATAAGCACATTCTTACAAAAAAAATTATGTTGACATTCTCTTTGCCCACATGTAGGACAGACAGAGTCTGAATATTGTGGTTTAAACTACTTTGTTTTTTAACTAAATGATTTGCATCTGTCCCTGTCAGAGGGAGCGACTCCTCTCCAATGCTGCTGAAGTGCGTCTGCTCAGCCAGGCTGTCTCCTCTGTGGCTCGGGACTTCACCTCACATTTGAATGACGTATGCAGCAATCTTTCAGTCTTGTAGTTCCCTCCTTTCTATCCTTTCTGTTATTATGAAGTGTTCAATGCCTTAACAAATGTGCTTAGTGTGATAATAAATGAATAGTTGAAATTACACCCCGTGAATGTTGATATGTACAGACCAGGTGCCCTTTTAGCACAATACCTTTCTAAATGCCACTTTAATAATTGAAAATTGTCATAGCATTTTGCATTCTGTTGAATATCTCGCTTCAGATGTCTGCTTTATCCAGCTTCACGGAGCTGAATGCAGAACTGAGACTGCTTTTTCCAGAGAGTGGCTCAGTGCTACCGCGTGAGAGTTTTCGAGCTTTCTCCAGGATTATGTGCGGGCATCCTGAGGTGGGCGGTGAGAAGATTCCTTCCTTTAACTGGTATGAAGACCATGACATCAAGTCCTTCATGGGTAAAGATGGGACAGAGGAAAATGGCTTGGAAAATGACAACACTACCAGTGAGTAGGGTTTTAAATTCTTAGTTAGCATCCCTAAATTCATATTCAGGAAAAATAATTCAGCTTGATATTTAATAAGAATGGGTCAAAAATAATCAAAGCATTCTAGTCTTGCAAATAGGATTATAATAACATATGATTACCCCAGGTCTAATTGGCTGTGTGAATTTTTTTTAGCTCCATTTTGTAAAAACCTGATTCAAACCCTTGAGTCGAATCCCCTCTCTCGCATGGTATGGAGAGGCATTAAGCCACTTTTCATTGGGAAACTTCTGTACACACCGGATACTCCTGCTACACAGAGCATCATGAAAGAGGTACATTTATGTTTGAGCTATTTTCTGCTTTTTGTTTGTTGTTTTTTTTTTCAGATATTTATTACTATGGTCCACAAATCTGAGTGCACTACCAATATCTGTTTCTATTTTATCATTCATCATGTATTTTTCTCAAATTATATTATGAGATTTCATATTTCTTTTCCAATTATTGTTGACTTTATTTACTAAAAAAGCAAGGATAATGCATAAAGCATAGATGACTATAATAATTTAATGAATAGAAAACCTAATTGTGTGTTAAGAGCAAATGTGTTACCAGTTGGAAGAACTACAGTCTCCTCCGAAAGTATTGGAACAGCAAGGCCAATTCATTTGTTTTTGCTATACACTGAAGGCATTTGTTTGAGAGATCAAAAAATGAATATGTGACGATAGATCAGAATTTCAGCTTTCATGTTCAACTTAGAACATGGCACCTTTGGTGACAGAATGTTTCTGTAGACTTCTGAATTCATTCTGCTGCTACCATCATGAGTTACATCATCAATAAAGTTTAATGAGCCCATTTCAGAAGCAGCCCTGCAAGCCCAAGCCATGACACTACCTCCACCGTGATTGACAGATGAGCTTGTATGTTTTGGATCTTGAGTAGATCCTTTCTTTCTCAACACTTTGGCCTTTCCACTTTGGTAGAGGTTAATCTTTGTTTCAGAACTTTTGTGGCTCATCTCTGTATTTCTTTGTGAAGTCCAATCTTCACAGTGGAGTGGTTTCCATCTTGTAGTATGGCTTCTGTATTTCTGCTCTCAAAGTCTTCTTCGAACGCTGGATTGTGATACATTCACCCCTGCCCTGTGGAGGTTGTTGGTGATGTCATTGACTGTTGTTTTGGGGTTTTTCTTCACAGCTCTCACAAAATTTCTGTTGTCAGTTGCTGTTCTTTTCCTTGGCCCAGTTCAGTGTCTGGTTGTTGGTACACCAGTGGTCTCTTTCTTTTTCAGGAAATTCAAAATTGTTGTGTTGGCTATGCCCAATGCTTGCGCAATGGCTGATCAATTTTCCCTCTTTTGTCAGCTCATCTTGCTTTTCTCCTATAGACAGCTCACTGGTCTTCATGTTGGTTTATTTTTTTTTTTTTTTGATAACAAATGCAGTCTTCCCAGGTGAAATCCAGGGCTCAAACGAAGACTAGACATTCAGAGTAGGCCTGTCACCATAATTACGTTATCGACGTTATCGTACGATATATGGATATGACCTTGATCTTTCCCATTGTGTATACATGCGTGTTTGTTTACAAAAGAATGAACGTCAACAACATTTTAGCCATTTGTGCTGCTTCTGTCCTCTTGTCTGCTCTTGTCAAATTAAAATTCAAATATTCATCAAATTTAAGATAAAAATGCACATTCGAATGCAAAAATTATGTGCACTTGAATTTAAGATGTGTAGCAAGCGCTAGCACAGATTTTAATTAAAACATACTGTTGAAAAAATGACACGCAAGATATTAACTATGCACTAACAATGTTTTTTGAAGAAGAAAAATCTGGAAAGAATAGTTCTAGTGTTTCAGATAATCCAGTCATAGTCAATAATGTCGAGGATTGACCTGCTTAAGCTGTGTGAGCTGAAGCTGAGCAGTGAATGACCACCAGTAAACTGAAGCAGTAAAAGGAGGAGTCCAAAACTGACTTTATGTCAAACATGTTACTTTGTTCCACTTGTTGTTACTTATATATGTTACTTATCTAATATGTTGTTACTTTGCACTTTTGTTAACAACGGTTCTCTCCATTGAGAAACTGGATTGGCAGTATATGTTAAGGAATGGCCTTTTAAGGAATGAATGACTCTCTAAACTCCTGTGCCAAATGTTTAATATCTTGTGTAATTTTTGTTAACGGAGCCCAAAAGTCCATTTTATTTATTGTTTTGTTTGTGTGGTCTTATTTTATTTATGCTTTATTTATTTAGGCTATTTAATTTTTTTGACATTCCAATTCCAATGACTGAATCTTCTAAAGAACTAAAATGAATTAAAATGATAAAAATCATTGCTTTTTGAAAGAGCGTATTTGCATTATTATGCTATTATATTATCATTATATCAGTGACTTGAAATGGTCTAAAAAAGACAATAATATCATTTATCGCAATTATTTCTGGGACAATATATCCAACAAAAGTTGTTATCTTGACAGGTCTAATTCAGAGCTATTAATTTTATAAACAGTCAGTCTAAAAGGGCACACCTGGGCAACAAGAAACACCTGTCAGTCACATGTTCCAATATTTTTGATCACTTGAGTTGCTCAACACATCTAGATGTAAATATTAGGAAATGAAAGCTGAAATTCTGATCTGTGATCTCATATTCATCGTTTGATCTCAAACCCAAATGTCTTCAGTGTATAGCAAAAACAAAAGAATTGGCCTATACAGTGGACTATATATGACACCACAACAATTACACAGATAGTGTGATTATATTAAATTATATTTCAGGGTAATTTTATTTTACTCCAGAAAGTACCAGCACCAGACTTACACTCCTTACTCTTGTAACTACATACTTTTTGCTCTTAGTTTCCTTGTAGTTACTGAATAATTCATAAAAGTTACTGAATAGCGTGCTTTAAGATGAATAACTGTGTTAAGGCAATAGATTATTTTATGTTCTTGAATAATATCAATTTTGCAGTAGTTTTTTTTTTTTTAGAGACATAAAAACAGTTTTTGTCATATACTACCTCTGATTTCTTTCTTCCTTAATGCCAAGGCCAAAATATGCTTCTTAGTTATAAGATCAATAAAGTATACCTGTAGTGTAACAAAGTGGACTTTTGAATCATGATACTGTTTCAAATGCTATTTAAGAATAACTAGTCTCTAAAAGTTGTGGCACATTTGTCAGGTGAACAGGACATTCCAGGACTTTGAGATTGTGGCGGAGGTAAACGCCGCATGGGAGGAAGTGGGACCCAGGCTGAAGAGCTTCATGGAAAGCAGTGTGGAGATCCGTATGCTACAGGTTCCCTATCAGTATCTGAGCTTTGTGTACAAGTCTGTCTAAATTCCGAGGTAGTGGTTCTTGGCTAATATTAAACTAGACATATGCCTACAGCTGCACCCAACAACCCTACCTTGTACTCTATTTTCTAAATTGCTCTATTTGTAGACAGGTCAGAAAGCATGTCCAGGATCCAAAATGAATTGCTATACATAGTGTCAAAGCATGTGCTGTGCCTGAATTCATTCCCTTTTATATATATATATATATATATATATATATATATATATATATATATATATATATATATATAGTCAGGTCCGGACGTATTTGGACAATGAGAGAGTTTTTGTGATTTTGCCTTTACACACCATCACAATGGATTTGAAATAAATGATCGAAGTTTAGACTTTCAGCTTTATTTTAAGAGGTTCCACAAAAATATGGCATTTACCATTTAGGAATTACAGCCATTTTCAGCAAAGTGCCTCCATTTTCAGGGGCTCAAAGCTATTTGGACATAAGTGACATAACTGTAAATATAACCATAATTTTAATACTTGGATGAAAATCCTTTGCAGTCAATGACTGCCTGAAGTCTGGATCCCATGTTCTCAAAACTCAAATTCTGAGTTTACTCCCTGGAGATACTTTAACAGGCCTTTGCTGCAGCCACCTTCAGTTGCTGCTTGTTTGTGGGTCTTTCTGCCTTCAGTCTTGTCTTCAGTAAGAGAAAAGCATGCTCTCTTGGGCTGAGATTAGGCGACTGACTTTACATTGAAGAATATTAATTTCTTTGCCTTCAAAAAGTCTTGAGTTGCTTTCGCAGTATGTTTAGGGTCATTATCCACCTGCACTGTGAAGCGGCGTCCTATCAGTTTTGTAGCATTTGGCTGAATGTGATCAGAGAGTATAGCCCTATACACCTCAGAATTCATCTTTCTACTTCTATCAGCAGTCACATCATCAATAAACACCAGTGAGCCCGTTCCATTGGCAGCCATACATGCCCATGCCATAACACTGCCTCCACCATGTTTGACACATGATGTCGTATACTTTGGATCATGAGCTGTTCCTGTCCTTCACCATACTTTTCTCTTCCCATCATTCTGGTACAAATTAATCTTGGTTTCATCAGTCCAAAGAATAGTCCAGAACATGGGAGGCTTTTTTAGATGTTTCTGGCAAAGTCTAATCTGGCTTTCCTGTACTTGAATGTTACCAGTGGTTTGCACCTTGTTGTAAACCCTCTGTATTTATATTCATGAAGGCGTCTCTTGATTGTAGATTTTGACAATGATACGCCTGCCTTTTCCAGAGTATTCTTGACTTCTGATGATGTTATGAAGGGGGTTCTCTTCACCAAGGAAAGGATTCTGCGATCATCCACTTTAATTGTCTTCCGTGGACTTCCAGGCCTTTCGATGTTGTTGAGCTCACCAGTGCTTTCTTTCTTTTTAAGAATGTACCCAACTGTTGATTTGGCCACACCTAAGGTTTTTGCTATCTCTCTTATAGATTTATATTGTTTTTTCAGCCTAATGATGGCCTCCTTCACTTGCATTGATATCTCCTTGGACTTCATATTGGTAACTCCAGTCGAACAGCTGCCAAATGCCAACTCAATACCTGATATCAACTCCAGACATTTTATCTGCTTCATTTGTCTTGAAGTAACGAGTGAATGGACCGCACCTGGTCAATTAACTTCTTGTCAGTCAATTGTCCAAATACCTTTGAGCCCCTGAAAATGGAAGTACTTTGCTTAAAATTGCTGTAATACACTTCGATAACATCTTGATTGGTTGGTTTATTTCAAATCCTTTGTGGTGGTGTATAAAGGCAAAATCACAAAAACTCTGTCATTGTCCAAATACTTCCGGACCTGACTGTATATAGTTCACTATTTAGGTCGTCTATTTTGTGGTGTATCCAAATTCTCACTTGAGAAATTATTTTCTCTGGATAATTCACAGAAGAGGTGTGTGCATTACTGTTTTTTAATCAGCCATCTCGCATAGTTATGGTTATTGTTTTCACCTGCCTGCGATATTTTCTAACATACTTAATAGATTATATATTTCAGTGCTATGCAAGCATCCAGTATGCTCCCAGGTTAATGCACAAGGACTTTATTTGTCTCGTCAGCTTCATATCTACCCCCCCCTGCTCCCAACAACATGAAAATAAAAAACTACCCTTTCCCATAACTGATGTGTTGGGTCCTGCAGGATCCCCGTACCAGTGCGCACTTAAGTTCACTGCATTATTACCCATTGTACACCAAATACTAATGCTAATATCTGTAATGCACTGTACCTTTCAAGATGATGGTAACCTGTGCACAAGCCTTCAGCAATTCAGGATAGCAAGCCTGGTAAATGGCAAACTGTTATGAACTGTATTGCTCCTGATTTTATAGCTTAGGGAATGTTGAATAGGGTGCCATTTTGAACATGGCATAGCTTTTCCTTTCCTAAATGTTTATTTTAATTTGCTCAAAGGACATTGTCAAAAGCACAGTCTTTAGCAGTCTGTTACGTAACACAGCCAACTCTCGTGTGTTGCAGGATTTGCTGAGGCGACCCGAGGTGGCCGTTGTGGTGAATCTTCAACTGGAGAACACTTCTTGGACAGCTTCTCGCATCGCACGCTTCCTCTCCACGCCGAATCGAGACACTCCTAAGAAAGAAGGGGCGCCTGCTACATGGTTGGACCTGTATCAGGATTTCAATAGCACCATAAGCTTCTTGTCCCAGCTCACAAAGGTAACATATGAGTGCAGTAATCATGTTCAGGATATGTAGTACCACCAAGATAATAATGCTTAAGTCTTTCATGTGACCAGTCTGTGTGGTGGCCTGTTGTAGTGTTTTTCGCTGAATAAGCTGGAGGGAATGGCCACAGAAGGGCAGCTGGTGGAGAGAGCATTGGAGCTGCTGGAGGATCGTCAGTTCTGGGCTGGAATAGTCTTCCTCCTCCCAGACCCTTCCTCCTCAGATCTTCCTCCCCACGTCAAGTACAAGATCCGCATGGACATAGATGATGTCACACGTACCAATAAAATCAAAGACAAGTAAGTATGATGCTAGCAGCTGAAATTATCTTTTGTAAACCGCTAGAGAATTCAAGTCAGCCACTTCAGCAGAAGATTGGTAATCTATCCAATGTATTAATTCATTTTAATAATGTTTCTCTTTGCTGTCATTTAGTTTTTGATCCCACAGTTGTGTACATTGATAACCAATACTTACTGAATATTACAAGATAACCATGTTTTTCTTATTCATGTATGGCCCACAAAAACAAAATATCCTCAGGGTGCCCCAGAGTCAGACACCACAGTATGATACCTTTTAATGCATGTCTGCCACTTCGCTAAACAGTGACAATCGATGGTTTATGGAGTTAAAAACTGACTCTTTGGTTTCCTGTATCTATACTATGTAAATGAATAAAACCCAATGGGGCATGATATTACAGGAAAATAATCTGCTACGAGGTGGTGAGATGCAGCCCAACATGAAGCAGACAGCACATTTATTCCTTATACTACAGTAATTTACCAACGCTAACAATTTTTGTGTATTAAAGAATCACATCATACTTTTTACCAGTTTATGGTAACATTTAATGTCATGGAACATCTGCAAAACAAATTAGCTCAAAGTTCACAGCTTTATGTCTGACTGTCACAAAGAGCTGACACTGCACACTCCTTCAAACCTGTGTGGTAACAGAAATGTGTGATATGTGTGCTAATCTGAAAACTTCTGTGTTCTGTAGGTTCTGGGATCCTGGTCCAGCTGCAGAGCCCTTCAGTGATCTGCGCTACATATGGGGCGGCTTTGTCTATGTGCAGGATTTAGTGGAACGAGCAATAACTCGTGTGCTGAGTGGCAAACAACCAACTACAGGAATATATATCCAGCAGATGCCCTACCCATGCTTTGTGGATGATGTGTAAGTATATAAGCAGCTTGATGGTATGTTTCACTACCATATACATTGCCTACATAATTTTATGAGCACATCTTGAGAGGACACACCTAATTAGTGTCTGCAGGTCTTTGAGCAGCACCAATTGCTCAGAGCATTTAAAGCGACTTTAAACAAATAGGAAAAGTTTATTGTATTATTAGTATTGCCATTGTGATTTAATAAGACTAGACACTTGCCAGGGCGACTTGTTAATGTAGCTATTAATTAATGCAAGAGTAGCTAGAACACAGAAGGCAAGAAATGACTAAACCAAGAGAGGTTTTAGAAATGACTAAACCAAAACAGCTCTAGAATGCAAGGCATCAAGACCTCTGTTGGCAGGGAGGGGTAAAATACAGAGCTCGTGTTACAAAGGTGTAGAGGGGAAAACAATAGAGAATCCAAAGAGAGAGAATCCGAAAGTTGTTCAGAGCATGCGAAAAAGATTAGAAGCTGTCATAAAGGTGGATATCTAAATAATCCATCTCTATTACCTGCTAAAAATGTGCCGGTGGGTAGATTGGCTATGCCACATTGCCTCTTGGTGTGAATGAGTGTGTATATGTGTCCATGGTGCCTATCCCATCCAGAGGGTATTCCTGCCCCTTCCCAGTGTTCCCAGGATAGACTTCATCCCTGACTGGGATAAAGCAGCCACTGAAGATGAATGAATGAATGAATGAATGAATGAATGAATGAACCTACACTTTTTGACCATTTTTGTTACTTGGGATAATGCAGCAACATCTGTGTTGTTGCCATAATTAAGTTTTGTTATCTTAATTTTTTTCTAAAGGTATACAAACTTTTGCACTCAACTGTATAATGAAAGAGGTAATTATGTAAAGAATAAAGCACGATACGGAGTGCCGTTTCAGGAAAATAATCAATGACAGGTTAGTGTGGTTAAACCCCCCACTGTTTTTTGTTTCACTTAAAGTTAATAAGACAAAAAAACTCAGCTTGTCATGTTAAAGAGAAACAGCAAAGCCCTCCCTCCTGAAGACTTCACTGTGTCAGAAGACCTAAAGGAACAGCTTTACCTCTGAGTGTCGCTAAATGCTAAATAAACATCTCCTCACAGAAAACTTCACCACATCAATAATTACATATTTTTAAGTCCATTTATGCAGAGCATCCACCATACAAGTCCTTGTGTAAGTTGTTACTATAGAAACAATAACAAGCCAGTTAGTAAAAGCTGCCATTTGCCTTGTAATGGAAATAGTCATGCTATTGTAGAAAATTAACACAATCTGGCCATCAGAATCAAGAATTCAACAGTACTATGGTACAGTACTAATAACAAGCTGCATCTTACAGATCTAAAGAGCAAACCAAGTCATTAATAACTTCACTCTTTCTTTCCGCTCTGTTTCTTTACAGCTTTCTGCGAGTCTTGAATCGTTCGCTCCCTCTCTTCATGACGCTGGCGTGGATATACTCAGTGGCAATGATCATTAAAGGCATGGTGTATGAGAAGGAGGCACGACTGAAGGAGACTATGAAGATCATGGGCTTGGGCTCAGGAACGCTCTGGCTCAGCTGGTTCATCAGCAGTTACCTGCCTTTTCTCTTCAGCTCCGGACTTCTCATTACTGCACTCAAGGTGGGCTTGAGATATCAGCGTCAGCTATTTATAGGTGATCTAATCCAAAAACTATGGAACAAAAAAATAGGGTCAGTAAAAACAGTAAAAAGCATACTAATCTAATTCTGTTTCCAAGGATTGTTTGTTTAATCAGTTATCAGAATTTAGGTCAAAATATTTGAGTTATTTAATGAGATTATTACATCATTTAAAACTGAAACAAATTGCTCTTTTAGCTCTCTTTCAAGCAGGTAAGAAGAAGCATGATATTGAACTATAGTTGAATATTCTGGAGTCTTGGTTAAGAAATATAACTTGCGTTAGATTTTGTTAACTCAGGGGTCTCAAACTCTGCTAAATGTGAAATAAATTCCTCAGGCCCCCTCTTATTTTAAATCTGTGGCCACAAGGCCTACTTGTTATTGAGGTTTGAGTTTAGTCCATTCTATTTATGTGACCAGTCAAATGAGCTAATTATTATAAGAACTCATTAAAAAAAATTTTAAATAAAAAAAAATAATAAATGCTTCGCAAACCCCTGGGTTTACTAACAGTTGTTAGTAATGGATTTTGGATTCTACTGTAAGTAATCTATGAACCTGTAGAACATGTAGAAAATTCTAACATGTTGTTGTCTCTCATAAGAAACAGTAGATTGAGCGGATTGATTGTTTTCTTCCCTTCAGTTGGGAGATATCTTGCCCTACAGCGACCCTGCGGTTATCTTCTTCTTCCTGGCCGCCTTTGCTACAGCCACAATCATGTTGTGCTTCCTCATCAGTACATTCTTCTCTCGTGCCAATCTGGCAGCAGCCTGTGGAGGACTCATCTACTTCTCTCTCTACCTGCCTTATGTGCTCTGTGTGGCCTGGAGGGAATATCTGACCAGCACACACAGAATCCTAGCAGTGAGTTTTTAAACTGAGTTACATGTCTTTTAGTTATAGAGGGATGACAAGAATCCATAAATTCATTCTGAAGATCTGTTTACTGTTACCAGATAAAGATAGTTTATGTGTTTTTTATAGTGTATAAATATAGAAAAATTTGGAATACTTATTGGAGAAACATGATGTGTACAGATGCTTCATTCAAAATTCCAACCTTTTTTGTGGCATAAAATGCTGAGCAGGCCATGTTGACCTCAGTGTTGGATGAACATGGCAAAAAAATCTAAATGACTTTGAAAGAGGGTTCATGAATGAGACATGGATACAGGAGTTTTGGTCACAAAGACCACACTTGCTGTGTTTCAATAGGAAGAATAACTAAAATGACATCTGGATTTAAAGCTACAGGAAATACACTGTTTGTCCACTTTATTAGGAACACCTGTACACCTGCACATTCATGCATTTATCCAATCAACCAATCCTGTGGCTGCAGTGCAGTGCATAATATCCTGCAGATACAGGCCAAGAGCTTCAGTTATTGTTCACATCAAACATCAGAATGAGGAAAAAATGTGATCTCAGTGACTTTGACTTTGCCATGTTTGTTGAGTTTGAGCAGCAAGCTGCTGCTCCCGTGGGATTTTTACACACAATAGTCTCTAGAGTTTACACAGAATGGTGGGAAAAACAAAAACCATCCAGTGAGCAGCAGTTCTGTGGGCAGAAACGCCTTTTTGATGAGAGGTCAGAGAAGAATGACCAGACTGGTTTGAGCTGATAAAAAGGCTATGATAACTCAAATAACCACTCTGTACAACCATGATGAGCAGAAAAGCATCTTAGAACACACAACATGCCGAACCTTGAGGCAGATGGCCTACAACAGCAGAAGACCACATCGGGTTCCCCTCATCTTAACCAAGAACAGGAATCCAAGGATACAGTGGGTACAGATTCACCAAAACTAGGTAATTGAAAAAAGAAAAGACCAATTGATGTTTTTCCAGTCTTCAGCTATCCAGTTTCAGTGACACTGTGCTGACTCTAGCCTCAGATTGCTGTTTTTGGCTGACAGGAGTGTAATCTGATGTGGTCTTCTGCTGGTACAGGCCATCCACTTGCAAAATTAATCTAACTACAAGGAAACATTTCTATTCTGATGGTAATGACTCTTTTCTAAGATGACAATGCTCCCATTCACAGGTGCCTTGCGATGGGATAACACTGTACAAAGACACTTTGTGTTGGTTTTTTCTTTCGTTTGTCACCCATCTGCATATAAGGCATAGCATTTATATTTGTTTTTTGTTGTGGGAAAAGGTAATTCAGATGTCTCTAGAATTGTTTTATTTGTCCTCTAGAGCTTCCTCTCTCCAGTAGCCTTTGGATTTGGCTGTGAGTACTTCTCTCAGTATGAAGAGCAAGGAGTGGGTATTCAGTGGTTCAATCTTCTGTCCAGTCCTACTGAAGGAGACAACTACAACTTTACTACCTCAATCATAATGCTGTATGTGGATGCCTTCATCTATGGAGTGGCCACCTGGTACATTGAAGCTGTGTTTCCAGGTCAGGCGTAGTTATACTGTTGGGATGATGTATGTACTATGATATAAGACTTTGTATGTATGTATGTATGTTTGTATGTATGTATGACTTTTCCTTGGTATGATTTGTTTCCTTTTTTCAGGGCAGTATGGAATTCCCAGGCCTTGGTATTTTATCTTCCAGTTAAATTACTGGGGAGGAGTACCGCTGGAGGCTGACATACCCATTCCTCCAGTACCATGTGATCAACCAGACGGTAAGATCACCTTATAAGCAACGTATGCTAAATTCAACTCAATTCTATTCAAAATCAACCCAAAATTTACACTTTGGGATAGCTTGTTGATTCTAACTGTTCTTTTACAGATAAAATTGAACCAGAACCTTCTCATCTCGTCCTTGGGGTAGCCATACATGACTTGGTGAAAATTTATAAAAAAGGGGCCAAGCTTGCTGTCAATCATCTGAACCTCAAGTTCTATGAGGGTCAGATCACGTCATTCCTGGGTCACAACGGAGCTGGCAAGACAACAACGATGTAAGAGGCAGAATTTTGAAGTTCATCAGATATTTTGTTTAGAATGTTGTTAGCATAAGATTTCTTATATACAGCCCCTTAGAACTAACTCCTCATGACAGGTCCATTCTGACTGGGCTGTTCCCCCCGACTGCTGGCACAGTTTACATAAAGGGCAGGGACATTCGCACAGACATGGACATCATCCGTAGAACTCTGGGAGTGTGTCCCCAACACAATGTTCTTTTCCCAATGTAAGACCTTAAATCTGAAAACTAAAATGCATTAGTATAAGTAAAAGTTATACATCGTGGTTTTAATGACTTTGCCATACTGTTTATTCTCTAGGCTCACTGTAGAAGAGCATGTATGGTTCTATGGCCGTCTTAAAGGCATGAGCAGTGCCGAGGTTAAAGAAGAGATGGCCTCCCTGCTGGAGGATGTGGGACTGTTACACAAACGACACGAGCAGACCAGGAACCTCTCAGGTGCTCTTATCATTAGAATTCACACCCTGTGTCAGAGTGCAAGAGAAGGCCATGTTTACTCAGTGACACTTGCCTCAGTCATTACTGCCCTCGTTTTCTTTTTCCAGGCGGCATGCAGAGGAAGCTCTCAGTAGCTATAGCCTTCATAGGAGGTTCTAAAGTTGTTGTCCTGGACGAGCCCACTGCTGGAGTGGACCCCTATTCGCGACGTGGGATATGGGACCTACTGCTCAAATACCGCAAAGGTTGTTCCATTTGAGTTGTGTTTCATTCCCTTAGAGTTACAGAATATACAGGAATAGATTGATAAGGAAATATAAAATGTAATAGCTAGTCCTTAACGTTAAGACTCTTTGTTATTTTCAGACCGTACCATTATTTTGTCTACACATTACATGGATGAGGCTGATCTCCTGGGCGACCGCATCGCCATCATCTCTCAGGGGAAGCTGTGCTGCTGCGGCTCGCCACTTTTCCTAAAAGCTCGTCTGGGCACAGGATATTACCTGACCATAGTGAAGAAGGAGCTCCCAAGTCTCACACCAAGCAGTACAAGTGCCGCCAATCTCTCAGCATCCACACTCATGAAGGTTTGCAGATTTCAGCTGAGAAAATCAGAGCTCTGTGATGTAGGTTTGATTATTGACTGATACCGTGTTGGTTATCTGTGTTTTAGGAGAGTGATTCTTCCATGAGTGATGACACTGGACTTGGAAATGAGCTCTATGGCTCAGGTGGGAACAGTGTTGTCTGTTTAGCATTCTGCTGGGACACAGGACTTTGTAATGATTGCCCTAGTAACTAGTAAACGTAAAGTCGACTACTGATCCAAAAGCCATTTCTAGATTTTGTGTGGGTTGAGAGATTTCACTTAATTACAAGTCAAAGGTCAGACAGACCCTTAGCCTACAGAAAGTAAGCAAAAGCAGAGAAAGAGAGCAAGAGAAGAATTTAATGTCTTACAATCTCTCCAATAAAATTTGTTAATGGCTAATCAACAAATTATCCGTTAACAAATTAGTGGCTATTCAAGGAGTGTTAAGCAAAATTACTTATCAGAATAAAAAAAAAGCCAAAAGCACAATCTTGATTTTTATGCCTCCGCCACTGACTCGCATCCCCACTGATGCTGCTTAAATTCTACATTAAGATGTGGCTGTTGCATGACAGGCAGAGGAGCCATTAAAGTTGCTCTTTAAGATAATCAAAGATATATTTTTGTAGTAGAGAAAAACTGCTGTCTTTGTCAGTTACTAGTAATGATTGAGTAGATGTGCAGTGCATTTTAACACTTTGAGCGCTACTTAATTTTTTTCCCCCATTTTTTTAACCCCATTTTATTTTCGCTCCTCCAGATGTGAGTGGCCTTGTGGCTCTTGCCCAACACCACATTGCTAGGGCTCAGCTGGTGGAAGATGTGGGCAGAGAAGCAGTGATCAACTTCCCCCATGCCGCCTCGGAAGATGGCACTCTCGCCCTTTTCTTGGCAGAGCTGGAGAAACGTCAGAGCGAGTTTGGCGTTGTCAGTTATGGACTCTCAGATACCACACTAGAGGAGGTGAGGAGGTTAATACAACTTAGGAACATGGTGCCTAAGTTAATTTATCATGAGATTGTGAAGGAACGTTGCCGCACAAATATAGCATTAGTTCTCATCTTGTAACCCAGTGGACTGTTTCTCATAATTTAATTGTGGTCCATTATCAGATTTTTCACCAGTCTCTGTTATAAAGAGATTAAACAGGATTAGTAAAAGAGAGGCATAGCATTGACCTCCACAATGCACATTTCAGATCTTTCTGAAGGTGGCTGAAGAGACAGGAGTAGATGCTGACCCAGAAGGAAGTGAGGGAGAACTGTCTGAGGACAGAGACACAGGTAAACTAAAGCCCTTTCTATTTCTATTTCTATTTTCATCATTGTATCAAGTGATGTAGCTCAGGCAAGGATTAGGGAAAAAATCCCTCCTTAGCAGCAACCAGTGTACGGCTAGGCAGTTTGTTATAGCTATCAGCAGAGATTGAATGCTATTTTTCATTTCTCCTCTTTTCTCAATGCTGTCAGAAAGGATACAACATTGTAAAACAGGTACAAACCAGGAAACCTCACAGCTACATCTGTGCCTGTTGATATAATTGCATTTAATTTGTCTGCAAAGTTTGTGATGCTGTAATGAGTAGCAATTAACGACAAGGCTCCTCTCTGGCACACAGATGCTAATGAAACGGACCCCCTAAGCAGTAATGTTCAGGGTGGCATGACCCTCACAGGCTGGGGGCTGACCTGGCAGCAGCTCCGCGCACTCTTTATCAAGAGGCTAAAGTACGCCCTCCGCAGCCGCCGAGGTTTCATAGCACAGGTACAGAGCTGTGTGGTGACACAGTTACAAAAACTCTCATTCATACTTTTCATACATTTTTCGAAGGGTTAGTTTGTAATTCATGAGTTACCATTTCCGGAAAATGGATGGAGCTGAGCAGCCCTATTCTGTCTAACACTAACACCCAGGGCAGGAAAAAATGATATAATTATTATGTAGGTCTTGAACCACTGGCTGCAAGAGCAACTGTAGAAAATATAATGATCTTAAACTTGTCTCCTATTTTTTAATAATTTCCGAGTTTAAACAAAAGTCATGTTTTGTTAGTAGTGTTTTTTTTTCCCTTAAAAGTAGGAGAAAGGCATTACTTTATAGGTGTGTACATGGCATGATACAAGTGGGGTTTAAACACGGGGGCATGACAAAAGGATAGAAAGGCTGCTGGAGTTGCTCTTTAAAAGCTGACATCCCTAATCTTTAATCGAATAGTTTTAAAATGAGGTACAACATTATAAAATTGCTTGCAAAATGTGATATTCTGATTTCAATTAGACATGTGTCTTTTTTATTTAAAGCTCTGAATTTTAAAGTAATTAAGTAATTTGTATTTTATATTATACACATCCCTAGTTTTCTGGAAGATGATCACTTTGCTTGGTTATTAAACATTTTTCAGATTGTGCTACCTGCAGTATTTGTCCTGGTGGCTCTGCTGTTCAGCCTCATTGTCCCTCCCTTTGGAAAGTATCCCCCTCTTGAGCTGCAGCCATGGATGTATGGCGAACAGTACACTTTCTTTAGGTACCCACAATGTCATAGTTAGACTGGCCTTTACTGATGTGCACCCAGGTCTTTCTCACACTTCTTTTCCTCACAGCAATGATGCCCCAGAGAACCCTGAAATCCAGAATCTCCTTGATGCTCTTCTGGATCCTCCTGGATTCGGGACCAAATGCATGGAGTCAGACATGTAGGACAGTTCCTTCTCTGCATGGATGGAGATATATTATCTGATGATATGATGAGGTTTGTGTAAAATGGTGTGATCCTGAATCCACAGGGAGCCCCAGTGTGAGGACAGTGAGGCGGGGACAGTGTTTCTGCGACCCCAGATTTCCTATACCACATGGCAGCTTTTTAACAAAGTCAACTGGACAGTTGAGCTCCCTTCTCCTGGCTGTGAATGCAGCACTGAGGATGTTCGCAGAATGCTACCTGAATGTCCACTGGGAGCAGGAGGCTTGCCTCCTCCCCAGGTTATTACACTACTACCATTCTTTACATCTTCATCTGTCCCAGCTCAGACCAAAATGAATATTAATTGCAAAATCATGTTTTATAAAACATTGTTTCTTCACTTGTTGGCCACAGATAAAAAGATTGACAGGTGACCTGCTGCAGAATCTGACTGGCCGTAATATTTCTGACTACCTCATCAAGACTTACCCGCAGATTCTGAAAAAAAGGTCTTATCTAAATTCAGATTAAATTTTTTATCTTACTGGAATTTTGTAATAGCCTTATATGTGCCTATTTTTATTTTATTTTTTTAATCATCTAGCTTGAAGACGAAAAAGTGGGTGAATGAGTTCAGGTGAGTCATTTCAGTGTTAGATTAAACACTTAATAAAGGATTCATGCATCAAGTAAATATCATCAGACTGAATTAACTGTGTCTACAGGTATGGAGGTTTCTCTCTGGGCAGTAAAAGCTCACAGGGTCAGACAGATATCCATCAGCTAGAGCAGTCTGTAATGGCTATAAGAACACGCTACAAAATAGCACAGGTATGCACACTAACATCAAAAGCAGATCGTACAATAAGATCGTACAATTTATTATTTCTGCAGTCTTTCACCTAGACATGTAATTGAAACTGGTGAAACCCAAGGCGATTATTACATTTCTATACTAGATATCTTTTTTCTTCCTTTGCTTTTTTACAGAACGGCTCACTGGATCAACTTTTGGACAGATTACCAGGCCTTCTTACTGGGCTTAGTAGTCAAAATAATGTTAAGGTGAGAGAAACAAAGTTTCTTTGCGCCCAATTTTCAGTAACATTTAGTACAACTAGCCATGAATCTGTGGTTCTGTTTCTTAGGTATGGTTTAATAATAAAGGTTGGCATGCCATGGTGTCATTTGTGAACATCATGAACAATGGACTGCTCCGTGCCAGTCTTCCTCCAGGACCAGACAGAAGGAAACATGGAATAACAGCCTATAATCATCCACTTAACCTCACCAAGGAGCAGCTCACCGAGTTTGCCTTGTACATTTTGTCAAGTGTCTGAGTTCTCTCATAGACTCACTTCAGTTGATTCCTGCAAAGTGATCCTTACTTCCCTGTGAATTAGTTACATATTTGCTTTTATTAGCCATTATCATGCTGTATGTCTTTTTCTCTCTCCAGAATGACCACCTCAGTGGATGTCTTGGTGTCCATATGTGTGATTTTTGCCATGTCCTTTGTACCAGCAAGTTTTGTACTGTTTCTGATCGAGGAGAGGGTCAGCAAGTCTAAGCACCTTCAGTTTGTTAGTGGGGTCAAACCCATTCTGTATTGGACTGCAAACTTTGTTTGGGACATGGTCAGTTTCTATCGAACATATCCTACAGTGGCTAATACAGTATAATAGAACTTGTCGAATGTATGTCAACATGTCAAATGCATCTTTTGTCTCATGTTTTCTTCTTGAACAGTTGAACTACACGGTTCCTGCTACCATGGTGGTCCTCATCTTCATAAGCTTCCAACAGCAGTCTTATGTCTCTGAAAAAAACCTTCCTGCGCTAGTGCTTCTTCTCTTGTTCTATGGGTAATGGCTAATAAAACTGAATGGTTTGATCATATAACAATCCTTGTGGCATTTGGGAGTAGTAAAAGCACTGTGATGGGACATTGTACCTATCTAATATTAACATCCAGAAATTATCACCCTGTAAGATGCAAAATGTGCTAATTATAGTTTATACTGCAGAACTGATGAATTTTCTATAGCAGCTGCAAGTTTTATAGTAATGGGATTCTTCTAATATGTTATCGTTTCTATAGTTAAAACTGGCACTTCACATAAACGTTAAATTTAGCATTTATGGAAGGAGTCTCCAGTGTCAGCGCTTTGTAATAGTCAGATGTAAAACTGTAACTTTAACTTTTCTGACACAAAGTCTTCGGGATGGTGGGCTATACAGTTTCTTGATAACAGGCTTTTTGTCTTCAAGCGAGAGAAAAAAAGAAGTGAGGGAATGACTGTTTATAGTTGTTAGAACATATGTAATAACAGTAACTTGTTTCACAGACGTTCCTCAACTTTAAATCCAACTATAAGCGAATAAAACGTACTAAGTATATTTCTTTAATTAATGAAAAGTTGCAATCATTGGCAAATTGCTGTGATATTAGAGGAATAGAACACCCCTGTCTGGTTGAATTGCACCAGCCCAGTTTTGAGTCTTTGCCTACAACAGCATGCCCAGTTGCGTTTTATTGCTTAAATAATAAATATAATAATATAGTAGTACTAATCTTTTGCGTTTCTCCCCTACTGTAGTTGGTCCATCACTCCTCTAATGTACCCTGCCTCGTTCGTGTTCTCTGTGCCCAGCACAGCCTATGTGGTGCTCACCTCCATCAACCTTTTCATCGGCATCAATGGCAGCATAGCCACCTTCGTCCTCGAGCTCTTTGTTGATGAAGTAATGAAAGTCATTTATTAGTTGCCTTTCTGTGCCACAGGTGTACATGGTAGAATGTAACTGATGAAAACAAAACAGCAGTTCATTCATCCAATACAGATGTAAAATGTATTGTCCACCATTTCATATTGCGTTGTTCTATTCTCAGCATTTAAATGAGGTCAACAGGATCCTCAAGAAGGTCTTTTTGATCTTTCCTCACTTCTGTCTGGGTCGAGGTCTTATTGACATGGCTAAAAACCAGGCAATGGCAGATGCTTTCCAGAGGCTTGGTAAATTCCTATTACAGCAACACCAGAGAACTGAATGAAATTGTTTTGAAATTATTTTCCTTGTATGGCCACATAAGTGGCCTTGACCTCTTTCAGTATCTTTCAGTATGTCAACAATAGATAAGTTTTCCTTTATTGTTTTTTTTCACAGGAAACACGCAGACACTGGAGCCACTGGCATGGGATTTTGTAGGGAAGAACTTGTTTGCTATGGCAGTCGAGGGCGTTGTCTTCTTCATTTTCACTGTACTGCTTCAGTACAAGTTCTTCATACACTTCAGGTATATGGGTTTTTTTTTATCTTTATTATCTTTATTGAAATACTGCTATGAATGGTTAAGTCAAGGTATTTCAAAAATCCATTTTGCTCCTAGAATGTGGTCTGATCCTGTCCTGCCACCACTGGGCCCAGAGGATGAGGACGTAGCAAATGAAAGAGAACGTGTGAAAAGCAACAAAACTCAGGACAATATTCTTATTGTCAGAGACCTGAGCAAGGTTTGTAAGATCCAAATGACAAAATCAGCATGAGTCTGCAGTGAACAAACAAGAATATTCAAATTAGCTAAATGATGATGTGAAGTACTAATTTATTTCATATCTAACTGTACAAAATCTACTTTTCTCAATAATGTAAAGTAACCAGTATTAAATCCAGTATTCCCTGTTCTCAAATCTCTACAGGTCTATAAGGCAGGCAAGAGGCCAGCAGTGAACCAGCTTTGTCTTGGCATTCCTCGGGGAGAGGTGCGAAGAAATTCAGTCAACATATGCATATTATACACTGCCGCTAAAAAAAATTGAGTATGCTTGATGCCTGACTGACAGACAGACAAACTAACAGACTGTCTGACTGATGGTGTAACTGATGCCTATTACTGAAATGAGCATGTATCAACATAAATCAACAAATCTGAGACTAGCAAGTCATAGCAAGTCAGTCCCCTTCCAAATTCCATTCATTTCACTCTATTATACTGTTATTCCCACCCCCTGTGCTAACATAGGCTTGTGGTTCTTACTCACAAGCACTTGTAGACAGATTATGGCAAGTGATTCAGCAAAAGAAATTAAATTGAAATATGGATATTTAATGAAAAATAAGCAGAAATATAAAAAGAAGCTTCTCAAGGTCCGCTGTTTTGTTATGGTTGTGAATGGTGATGTGAACAGTTCCTCAAGTGGACAGTCGACAGACTGCAGTTCAGCAAAAAAAACAGGCTTGCCTAATCTTGCTTTGTAATTACTTTTTCACCATGTACAAAATGGCAAATGTGAAACTCACTAATTATTATTCGCTCAATTATAAACATCTTGTACATTTAATGACTAAATGAACAGTTATATATTAGTTGTATATTACTGACTAAGTCACACTTTTAATTGATGAGAATTCCTTGTTTTCTGTTTGACATGGTCTTGTCAGTGTTTTGGTCACCCTTTACAATGATGGAAATATTCATTCTATTCTTATGCTTTTTTTATTACAGTGCTTTGGGCTTCTTGGGGTTAATGGGGCTGGGAAGACTTCCACTTTTCGCATGCTGACAGGAGACACCACCATTACCTATGGAGATGCTTTTCTCAACAATTACAGGTCTGTCACTCTTACACTGTCACTGATCATTATAACTGCTAATAATGACAATACAACATTTTGAAACTCTGTCTAACTGAACCCTCAGTGTGCTGAATGACATGGACAGAGTACATCAGCTAATGGGCTACTGTCCTCAGTTTGATGCCATCAATGACCTTTTGACTGGAAGAGAGCACCTAGAGTTCTATGCTCGATTGAGAGGAGTCCCTGAGCCATATGTAGCAAAGGTATTAGAAGTTATAGGTCTCATATGCTGAAATTAATTAAATTGAATATAGGCAGTCAGAATCCTGTAGATACACAGTACGTTTAGGTTTTCAAATGAATAAAAGAAGCCTCCAGCCTTTTGATGTCTCAGCCAACATTAATAATGGATCTTTGGCCAATAGGTCTCACAGTGGGGAGTAAAAAAACTGGGACTGACACAGTACGCTGAGCAAGAAGCAGGAGGATACAGTGGAGGCAATAAACGCAAACTCTCAACTGCCATTTCTCTTATCGGAGCACCACCAGTTGTTTTTCTGGTCAGCATTTATCACAAAAATGAAACACCTTTAAATAGTAATACACAATACAAACTGTCTTACTTGTCTACTATTTTATTAAACATGTTAGTTTCATACGTAGGCAGAAGTCAGTTGACTTTCTCAACTGTTCAATTAATTTTTAAAAACTTCCTGCTGTTTTGTCTAATACCTGAATAGGTCTCTGTGAAACTTGCCTGTTTTTAATTCTCAGGATGAGCCCACAACAGGAATGGATCCAAAGGCTAAGCGCTTCTTGTGGAACTGTATCCTCAGCGTCATCAAAGAAGGCCGAGCTGTTGTTCTCACATCCCACAGGTACAGGGCACAATTACAGCACTAAACTTTATGCCCACTTTAACACCATTATTGAAACATATTATTTGAAACATATTATTTTGAAATGGTTATCAAACCTAATACGCTAATCAAAAGCACAAGAACCCAGTCAACTACTCAGTAAAATGATGGATCTGATAGACTAGACTAAATAAACAGCTAATCTAAAAAACTAATGTTTGAAGAAAAATTTTGTTTGAATACAATTCTTCAAGTGACCGTATACGCAACATATGCACAAGCTGACGTCAGTTACTTTCCTGTCTTTTTAAGGCAATGACATAAAAATTTTACATTGATATGTACATAGCAAAACTTGCCAAAAAAAAAAATTCTGGGAAAATTGCAGTTTTGGGAAATATGTTTACATTCTGTCTGTTGACAATAGTAAGGTGGACAAGTGGTCTTACAGCAATATATGTAGAATAAAATCAGCAGCTGTTTAATATGTCTGCAGTATTTATTCAGATGAGGTGGGTAATGCATGAAGTACTACATTAAGATTAAAAAAAAATATTTGTAAAAATTGACCAAATTGAAAACAGTCATCACAATTTTATGTAGGTATGTATGTGTATATATATATATATATATATATATATATATATATATATATATATATATATATATATATGTACACACACACACACACACACACACACACACTGTACAGTAGACATAATAGGCTTAAACAGAATAGCTATATGTACAGATGTGATATAATACAGCTATGTGCAAGGTGAAGGGAATGGGTACAATGTGTGTGTATTAATTACTGTTGTTCTGTCCAGTATGGAAGAGTGTGAAGCTCTCTGCACTCGCATGGCCATCATGGTCAATGGGAGGTTCCAGTGTCTGGGTTCAGTGCAGCACCTCAAGAACAGGTACCAAAAAAAAAAAATCAAACAGTAAATAAATAGTGTTTTCATATACCACTACCTACTACCAAGAACTTTTCTGTACTATTTTATACTGAAAAGTAATGGCAACAATAATACACAATGCACAGAAAACCTCATTGAGATAGTGTTACAAAGTCAGGTGTTCAAATAATTAATACCTTGTTTTAGCAGCATACACTCACTGGTCACTTTATGAGGAATACATACACCTGGTCAGGAACAGTTAATGACATTAGAAAAAAATCAGAATGGGGCAGAGTGCCATTGACCGTAGCATGGTAGTTGATGCCTGTTTGAGTATTTCAGAAACTGCTGATCTCCTGGCATTTTTCCACACACCAGAGTTTACACAGAATGGTACAAAAAAAAAACAGTAAACATTGTGAGCAGCAGCTCTGTGGGCAGAAATGCCTTTCTGATGTGAGAGGTCAGAGGAGAATGGACTTGACCTGACAAGAAGGCTAAAGTAACTTGGATAGCCACTCTTTACAAGCATGGTATGCAGAAAAGCATCCCAGAACATAGCCTAACTATTTGAGTTACAGTGACTATTTAAGTCATTGAGATCACATTTTTCCCACTCTGATGTTTGATATGAAAATTACCCGAAGCTCTTGACCTGTATCTGCCTGATTTCAGGCATTGCACTGCTGCCACATGATTGACTGATTGGATAATTGCATGAATGAGCAGATGTAGAGGTGTTCCTATTAAAATGGCTAAATTCATGTGATGATTTTTAAAAGACTATTAAAGCCATTCCTAAGAGAAGGAGAGAGCAAATAGGAAAGGAAGAAAGGAAAGAAAAGAAAAAGAAAGTATAGTATAGTATAGTATAATGTAGTGTAGTATGTTTGACAGAAAAATACGGTTTGTTTGATCCAGATATGGGCCTTCAGATGGAAGCCAGTTTCTTCATGTTTGTTTACAGCATAATGTCACGCACTATCAAGTTGGAGGAAAAAAGTTAGAACCTTGAACACTTCGGTTTTGATAAATACTAAAATTATGTATCATTAAGTGGCTTGGTGGTGCAGCAGGTACCATTATCACCTCACAGCTCCATGGCCCCCTGTTCAGTCCTGAGCTTGGGTTATTTTCTCTGTGTGGAGTGTCTGTGCATGCTTTCCCCATGTCTGTGTGAGTTTTCTCTGGGTCCTCAGGTTTCCTCCCACCTATACACTAAATTGCCCCTAGGTGTATATGAGTGTGTGAATGTGCACATGCAGGGAGCCCTGTCATGGACTGGTGTCCCATCCAGGGTGTATTTCCGGCTTGCATCCAGTGTTCTCAGGATAGGCTCTGGATCTATCACAACCCTGACCAGGATACAGCTGAATGAATGAATGAATGAATATATGAAGCATCTCAATGCATATGAAGAATAATATCTGTGAGTAATAACTGTCGACGGTGTTTAATTTGTTATATTTTGCATGAATATTTTATTCCCCTTTCCTACAGATTTGGCGATGGGTATACAATTATCCTCCGCTTGTCTGCACCATCTCCGGATTCCTGCCCCGTGAATGCCTACATCCAGAACTGCTTTCCTGGAATCAAGCTGAAGGAGAGACACCACAACGTTCTGCAGTATCAGCTGCCAACTCACGCCTGCTCCCTCGCTCATGTGTTCGACATTCTGTCAAACAACAGCGAAGAGCTGGGAATAGCGGAATATTCCGTCTCTCAGACCACACTGGACCAGGTTAGAACTCAGCAGAAATGATTGTATGGATGTATGCAATTATTTCAAAATGAAACTAAAAGTGAGATGTTCCTCTCACACAGGTGTTTGTCAACTTCGCGAAGGAGCAGATGGATGACGATGACCAACTCAGAGAGGTGGCTATAAACAGTGGATCAGATGCAACTCAATCCCGCACACCTCAGCAATCCAGTCAAACTATATATCCATCGCTAACAACTTCTTTTGAACCTAAAAGATCAGTGTCTCAAGTTACTGCTGCTCAGTCACCCCATCCGTTATCATCATCCCAATCCAGTCAGCCAGGAGCTGCATGGTCAAAGACTAAAGAGAGCAAATGTAGCAAAACAAAGCAACCTCAGCAAATACAAATGCAGCCTCTAATGGATTTCTCAGCTAATGGATTAAAGTGCACAGAAGAAGAGAAATCTCAGAGCAAAGACCTTACCAAGCTTTTTATAGTCAAGACATGAATGACCTCTCGGTCTCAAATCTTGATGTTCTGCTTGATTTTAATATTTAGTTTAATCTGTATTTGTCTCAAACTACCTTTCATGTATTGAAGATATTGAGTACTCTCAGGACCACTCTGTTAAATTGTCTGAACACTGCTGTATGATGCTAATTGCACTTTACATCCTGTATGTCTTGTGCAAGTCAATTTGTTGACAAATCTTATTTACTTGGAAGTTTATTATATGATTTTAGAATTTCTTTTCATAATTATCTGCAAGTCTGTAAATCACGTGTTATAATCAGAATCTGCCTTCATCAAGTCAGCCTTTTTCTATTCAGATGTTTCTGTTTTTAAAAGGTTTTAGACAAATTGTGCACCTCTGATGCACATTGGCATAAAAGGAGCTGTAAAACTCTAAGATGCACTTAGGAAAATGATGAATACTGTGTCATTGGAATGTATTCATAAATCAAAAATATCATTTTAAATGATGGAAATTGTATATTGCATATGTAAAGTGATATTTACTGAAATGTGCAGTTTCTCTGAGTACATGTAGAAGAAAAATGCAAATGCATTCAAGTTCACAACTACGTGAAAGTATAAGGTGTTTGTGCAAATTAATTTTGCACAGACCTCCACTGTCTCCTCCATTGGCTGCATGAAAATATATGAATAATTCTCCATTGAGTTTCTCCATTGTAACAATAAAAATACAATAAGACAACATCTTACACATCTGCACTTTTTTGCTTTTTGCATGCAAGTATTCAAATACAGCTGCACATTCAGTATTTGTGTCATTTTACAAGTGTAAATTAATTTAAACTCCGTGTTATTGCACTTATTATTTATTTCTATATATTTTTAAGAACATTAATAAATGTATAAGTCAAGTACAAGCACAACATTTTGTGTTTTGAATATTTTTTGGTAAAGTAATTATGTATATATATATAACTACAGATTATTTAATTGTACACCTGCAAACATTTCTTGCACTATTCTGTTAAGAAGAGTGTAATAGCTAAAAGAAGAAGAAGAAGAAATAGGGCTGCGCAATATGACGATATAATATATATATATTATAATATTGATATGATAAATGTCACAATACACTTTTCTGAGATATTGTCGGTATTGCAAAATAACTTGTTTTTTTAATAATAATTACAATCTCTGGAAACACTTGATCTGATTAAGTTTTCTACTATTTTGAACCTTTAAAATAGGAAAATCGTACAATTTTTACCATTTTAATGTACAATTTTGTTTCTCCCTTTCAGTGTTAATTTATTGTTGTAGACATAATAGAATCATTGAACACCTTTTATGAATAAACTTGTATATCGTGATATATATTGTGTACTGTAGAAAAGATATATTTGATACATCGCGCACTCCTATTTTGAAAATGAACAGAACATGAGATGGAAAATGATCGAGAAGCTCCATAGCCAGCCATGGTAGGCAGTTTTTCAGTTGTAAAGCCTCACAGAAAGCTTTCTAATATACCAAGTGGAATCAGATTACTAGTATCTGCTTATAGATGTTATAAGCAGAGAAACATTAAAACATGCTGCAGGGTTACTCCAGGAGCATGACCGAGAAGAGAAGTCTTGGGAGGAAAAAACATGTTTATTTCAGAGTGATTGTGTGTCTTTTCTGTTTTAAGTGTTCTAGGAAGAGTGGCAGTGAAGGTTGGGGCACACTGACAACAGCAGTTATGCTGCAATCACTTTGAGCACAAGCATAATCTCTCAGCAATTTTCCCTGCCATTGATGTGGTCATTGTGACCCTACTAAAGGTTTTTATTGTCTGTGAGCCAGTATTTCAAGACAATTTAATGTTTCTCCTAAAAGCACTTCAGCACCGTGTGCCATTTGAATGCTTTCCTCTGTACTTCAGAGACAAGGGAAAATGTGCACTGTGTTTAATTGCAGTGTTTTCTCTCAATGTTTTGCTTCAGTACAGAATAAAAATAGTTCTTTGTCTCATATATGTAAGGTGAGTATTGTGTAGAAAAATATTTCTTGCACAAGATATTGTGACTGTGATTTTTAACATTAACATTCTGTTCAGTTTATAGTTTACAGTATATTATTCCTGATGGAGGTGAACTTTCTATGATGGACTCTTGTATGATTGTATGAAGTTTGTCTGCAGAATAAGTGGGTTTCGCTACATTCTAATGTCTGCCAAAGTGTCCTTTATTTTCATAGTCAGCCTCCCAAAACTGGATTAATGACTTGCTCATGTCTGAGATAAAGCCAAACTTGAATATCAGATCATGTTTTTTTATCAAATTGGACTATTTTTTAATCATATAGGGCTAGAGAATGGCATAGGCTCCTCCAGTAAGAAAAAGAACAGCCATAGGACCACAACTCAGCATATAATCTGGGTGGTTCAAACCACTCTGTCTGATACACTCCAGCACCTCACATACGCTACCATGTCAGTGCTGTGCTGAGAATAAAATGATCAGTGGTGGTCCTGTGGTTGTTCCTTTTTTACTGATGGATGGGCTGACAAAATTGTGCTTCGCAATTTATGGATTACAGTCAGTAATTTTACACCTACAAGGTAACAAGGTTTACCTGAAGAGCCAATGAGTGCAGGGACAAGACCGGAATACCTAATAAAGTGTATCAGTAACAACAAGGAACAACCATAAGACCACCACTGAGCAGATATTATTAGAGTGGTGGACTATTCTGAGCACAACACTGACACTGTAGCATGTGTGTGTCACTGGAGTGTATCAGGCAGAGCAGTGTAGCTCAGTGTCACTGTGTTACTGAGATCAGAATAGTCTGCCATCCATGCTGAAAAATCCAGCTTAGTGAGACCAAAACACAAGTCAAGCTGGTAAAGCTGGTAGATTATCGAGCTAGTAGGTGCTGGTAGAAAGGAAACGTTCATCCATTTATACATCTTCAGTAACTGCTTTATCCTGATAAGGGTTGCGAGAATCCTGGAAAAACACCCTGGATGGACCACCAGGCCATTGCAGGCACCATGCACACACATGTTCACACACTCAGTCACACCTAGTATAGCCTATCTGTCTACTAGTACGTTTTGATGAGGTCAAAGGAAACTGGAGGTCCTGGAGGAAAGCCATGCGTACAAGGGGAGAATGTGCCTCATAGAAAGTTCTCATAAACAGTGACCCGAGCTCAAATGACTACAAATGACAAGTTACACTTAAGAAAATAACACAACGCAAAGAAACGGAGAAAATCCCAAACATTCACTGACCAATTTAGTTAAGTGATAAGCAAGCTGGACTAAAACTACCAGCTAGAAAAGATGGTTCTCCCAGCTCACTCTGCGTTCCAGCAGTTGGCAGCTGGATTTTTTAAATCAGGAAATAGACGAGAAAAATAATAATGCACACAAATCATGAATGGATAAATGAGCTACAGTAACTGACTGAACCCAGACAATGTGTTTTAACAGAGTAGCTGGGTCTGATAAAGTGGTCAGTAAGCAGAAATAGTTTATATGTGAAAACCTGTAGTTGTGTGTCAGTTGTCTGAGTTCTGTTTCATCTGGCAACCCGCTTGGTCGCTTTCATCAGCTAGTTAGCCTTCGAGGCAGCTTCTGACCACAGGACTCAAAATTTACTCAGTTTAATTGAACTGTGTCGCTCGAGATGGTTGTACTTAACAGTAACGCCAGCAATGAAGAACACGATATAATGTGAGTAACTAGGTTTTGTTATTAATATGACGTGGCCTTGTTGTTGGTAACAAGATGGTTAGCACCTTGCAGACGCTAGCTGTGCTAGCAATAAGCTTGGTAGCTAGGTTGTTAAGGCGTTTTAATGTTTAATATCTGTGTAGTGTGTGTGTTATATATATATATATATATATATATATATATATATATATATATATATATATATATATAAGAATTACTTTCTGTGAGCATTCGTGTACTGTGTAAAGTACCCTGCATTAGAAAGCTAGCTGAAGAGCTAGTCATTAGTTATGTTTTTATTTGTGACACTGTTGTTGTTGTTGTTGTTGTTCCTGTTCCTGAATGATATATGGGCCTGAGAATTGCAACCCAGCTACCGGACCCAGTCAGTTTATTTAACATGATAGAAAGAAAGAAAGCCTGCTAGTTAAATTGCTGAAGAGAAATCTAGGGAGATCTCCCAGTCTATACGTTAACCAGGTCAAGGCGTTTCCTCTGATCTAGCTTGTTTAGTACTGAGGGTTTTTGGGCGGATGTAATCAGGTCAGGTTCTCTAGTCCAGCACTCAGAGCTCATTTAACGCGATTACATGAACGTTTTAATGCTAAATGTGTGCTGAAATTATAACTCAAGGTCTATTCTGAGCTCTGGTCCAGAGCTAAAAATACACTATGATGCTCTGGCAGTGGCTCTGGTGATCATAAACAGAAAAGTAGGTTACTTTACAAAGCAGGAGATTTTTCCTTCAGCTCAGAAATCCTGCAGATTTCATCACATTATATTCCCACTTTTTCAGTTGCACTTAAAGAACTCATGATCCTATTATTTTACACTGTGAAAAATATATGTAGATTAATAAATTTTTAATTAAATGTCCAAGTAACTACCAAGACAGCCTTGGAACATCTCTGTGCATTAATTAAGATTTGAATTTTAACTTCAACTTTCTCTACACCCTGAATATAAATCCATGGACATATGGATGTGCACAAATATGCAACTACAAGACAATATCACCTCAATCTGTTAGGAATCAACAACTGGCTGAGGACAAGAACCGTTTATACTATAGATTTGAAAGAGGTAATCTCACACCCCACACCCACTCTGACTAACCCCCAAACTGCACTTAGGATCTGTGAAAAAGATGTGTACCAGCTCTTCAGGAGACAAAAGATCAGAAAAGCACCAGGCCCAGACAGTGTCTCACCCACCTGTCTGAAACCAGCTGTCACCCGTCTTCACAAGGATCTTCAGCAGATCACTGGAGCAGTGCGAAGACCTTCCTGTTTCAAGTGCTCACAGAGCAAACAGATCAGTGGATGATGCAGTCAACATGGGACTGCATTATGTCCTGCAACACCTCAGCAGACAAGGGAATTATGCAAGGATCCTGTTTGTGGACTTCAGTTCGGCTTCAACACCATCATCCCGGATCTCCTCATGACCAAACTAGCACAGCTCTCTGTGCCCCCCCTCCATCTGTCAGTGGATCACCAACTTCCTGACAGACAGGCAGCAGGTAATGAGGCTGGGAAAATTCAGATCTAGCACCTGCTCAGTCAGCACTGGTGCTCCTCAGGGATGTGTGCTCTCCCCACTACTTTTCTCCCTCTACACAAATGACTGCACCTCCTCAGACCCCCCTGTTAAGCTTCTGAATTTTGCAGATGACACCACAGTCTTTGGCCTCATCCAGGGCAGTGATGACATGTACAGAAGGGAGGTTGTGCAGCTGGCTGTCTGGTGCAGTCAAAAAAAACCTGGAGGTGAACACACTCAAAACAGTGGAGATGATGGTGGACTTCAGGAGGAACCCCCCGGCACTGCCCCCACTCACCATCCTGGACAACACTGTCGCCACTGTGGAGTCCTTCAGGTTCCAGGGCTCTGCCATCACAGACTCCATCTTGAAAAAGGCCCAGCAGAGATAGAGTCCTTCCCCAACTGAGGAAGTTCACTTGCCACAATAGCTGCTGACCCAGTTCTACTCAGCTGTCATCGAGTCTGTACTGTGCACTTCAATTACTGTCTGGTTTGGTTCAGCTACCAAATCAGATATATGAAGACTTCAGTGGACAGTCCGAACTGCTGAGAGGATTACTGGTGCTCCCTTACCCACCCCACAGGACCTATACTCATCCAGAATGAGGAAACGGGCAGGTAAAATCATTTCAGACTCCTTGCACCCAGTCCACATTCTCTTTGAACTGTTGCCCTCCGGCTGGCGCCTCAGAGCACTGACCACTAGAACAACCAGGCACAAGAACAGCTTTTTCCCACAAGCCATGAACAGTTCCCTCATGAACAGTTCCCTCATGAACAGTTCCCTCATGAACAGTTCCCTCATGAACAGTTCACCCATGAACAGTTCACCCATGAACAGTTCACCCATGAACAGTTCACTGACTTCTAGGTCCTTCTTCAGTGTATTACCTCTCTGTGGATACAATTTTTTGTGCAATATGTAAATTCATCCTTTTACTATATTACTTGTACACATATCCTTAATGCTTCTGCCATTGCCTTCACCTTGCACATAGCTGTATTATATCACATCTGTACATATATCTATTCTGTTTAAGCCTATTACGTCTACTGTACAGTGTGTGTGTGTGTGTGTGTATATATATATATTTGTAATTTTTATTATTATGTCTTGCTGTCTTATTTATATGTGTGTTCTGGAAGCTTCATACCAAAATAAACTTCCCTGTGTGTATGAGCACACTTGGCAATAAAAGCTCTTTCTTTTTCTTCTTCTTAACTTGCCCACGTCACAAATTCAGAATAAGAAATCTACTAA
The DNA here is from genome assembly GCF_027358585.1 of Pangasianodon hypophthalmus. Lineage (NCBI taxonomy): Eukaryota > Metazoa > Chordata > Actinopteri > Siluriformes > Pangasiidae > Pangasianodon > Pangasianodon hypophthalmus. Next base: position 19,627,832 of record NC_069720.1, read on the forward strand.
GAATGTGAAGTTCCACATAAAGAGAATTTGTTGTTGAGAAACCTATGATATGGTGAAGCTTTCTATAAGGACATTTATAATAACATTTATGGAAGGAGGCGCAGAGCAGTTTAAACTGATTGGGTCAAAAATAAGTTAGTCATTATTTATCATTTCCACATTCTGTGCTGATATTGTTAATACAACAAATACCACTAGGCACAAACGAAACACCAATTCATCTGAGTGTTGGAGAAATTTCTCTCAGGTATTGATAGGGAACCTGTGTCAAGAAGGCTTAGGGCAAAGACTAGACTGTATACTACTTTTTGCAGGTTTGAACAATGTCTATATGTTTAATTTGTAAGTAAGGCAATGCAGCATTCAGAGAACCTAATCTCAATTGTCATTTTTCTATCAAATGTGATAACTATATGAGCTGTTATGCTGAGGCTGGATTTCCACTAGTTTGCAGGCTATAGTTTACAAAATCTATTTATTTGCTAAATAATAATATAGTTACTTTGTTGCATAGCAACAGGCCACTTGTGGTACTTTCCTGGGGGGACATTGTAAAACACTTAACGTGAAAAACGCTTAACGTGGCTTAATGGACTGAGACAGTGATATTGGAGGAAGAAACGTAGCTCACACCTTATTAATAAAGCATACTGTGTAGAATCGGAATGCAAAGTGCAAAGTTTTGCGTTAAGCGTTTTCTTTATAACGAGTTTCTATGGGGAGAAAAAGCTTAACGTGAAACTTTGTGCATTGCGTTCAGATTCTGGGTTCATCTGCTTGCCTGTATATTGTATGCATTATCAATAAGGTGTATGATGAATTTGGTCTTTTAATATCATTGTCTTAATACATTAAGCCATGTTAAGCATTTTCTTTATAACGAGGAGAAAGCTATAGGCGAGAAAACGCTTAATAGTGTTTTAAAAAATAGCGTTTTTCCACATGGATTAATATCAAATATTATTAAAAAGTATAAGGTCCATGGGATTGTAGCCAACCTCCAAGGGCGTGGCCGCAAGAAGAAATACAACCCCAGGGTGATCAGAAGGATTGTGAGGATGGTGGACAAAGAGCCAAAGAAAAACATCCAAAGCCATTCAAGCTGAACTCCAAGGTCAAGGTACATCACTATCTGATCGCACCATCCGTCGCATTTTAAACAACAATGGGCTCCATGGAAGAAGACCCAGGAGAACACCATTATTGAAAGAAAACATAAAATTCAGACTGGAATTTGCTAAAATGCATGTTGACAAGCCACAAAGTTTCTGGGAGATTGTCCTTTGGACTGACAAAACAAAACTAGAGCACTTTTTGGCAAGTCACACCAGCTGTATGTTCACAGACAGAAAAATGAAGCTTTCAAAGAAAAGAACACCATACCTACTGTGAAACATGGAGGGGGCTCAGTCATGTTTTGGGGCTGCTTTGCTGCGTGTGGCACAGGGGGCCTTGAATCTGTGCAGGGCACAATGAAGGCTCAAGACTATCAAGGCATCCTGGAGAGAAATATACTGCCCAGTGTCAGAAAGCTCTCCCTCTATGGAGAAAACATTTCTTAAATGGCCCTCTATGAGCCCTGATCTTAATCCTATTGAACATGCAGTGTGCAGAAGGCACCCTTCAAACCTCAGACAGTTAGAGCAAAATACCTGTTACTTGATGCAGAAGTCTCCTTGTAAACTACCGCGATCGCTTGTTGGCAGTGATTGCTGCTAAAGGTGTTCCAACAAAATATTAAGTTAAGGGTACCATCTTTTTTGTCCATGTCATTTTCATTTGGTTCATTATGTAAAATATTCAGTTTAATCGAAAATCAGAAGTAATTAACAGTGATTGATGCCATTAACATTTGTCAGTTTCAAATTATTTCAGAGATAGTTGTGGGTTCTTCTTTTTCTTGGAAGGGTACCAACAAATTTGTCCATGTCTGTATAAAAAACAGTGGAATACTCAAGATTCAAGATTTTATTTTTTTTGACAAACATCTTGTACTATTGATTAACTTTACAGTACACATACATTGTAGCTTCACTTGATAAAATGGCCAATAAATGTAGATACAGGGCAGGCAAACCTAATAATCTAGCAACTCAGTTTAAAATAGGCATTAATTCTAGACTGAAGTCTCTCTTTTCTTTTGCTCTTAGCCTGATAGAAGAGCGCTGCTCCTCGTTGCCCAGCTCTCCTGCCAAACGGGTATCTCCAGCCAAAAGGAAGCAATTCTTTATAAGCCAGGCCATACGAAACTCTGACCTTACACCCAAAGCCAAGGGTAAAAAAAGTTTGAGAAGACAGGAGAACAGTAAGTGCTAAAGTGCTATTGAAATTAAAAAAAAAAAACATGTACATGCTTCACTCAATGGCTTCATAACAATACAAGCATATTTATCTGACTATTTGTCCTGAAGTGTTTCAGATGATTAAACTGAGATGTGCTGTACCCTACTAAATCTATGATTGATTTTAAGATTGTAGGATTTTATTTTCTTTTTCAATTAATTTAAATGAATAAATAGCTCGCTACCTGGATAATCTTCTGGAGCGGGATGAGTGCTCCAAAGATGAGACTGAAGTACACGAGACGGCCTCGCCGACTGTTTTCACTGAAGCATGCACCAATGGAAACTATGTGGAGGTATAACAACCTGTTCCAGTGATTCAATTTAAACATGTTATCGTGTCTTTAAAATAGCCTTTCCTCATCTCTCTCAGTACTGGAGTGACTTCATGAACCGCTCAGGAGAGGAGCAGGAGAAACTGTTGGCCCTGCTGGATGAGGAGACAACAAGACAGAGTAACTCTAGCAAGGCCCCAAAAGACCAGAGAGAGTGTGAGGCTTCACTCACCCATTTGCATGAATAAACGTACACAAATTGCACAACTTTTATGTTGTGGCCAGAGATGGCTCAGCAGTTAAGGAGTTTCGCTAGATCAGAAGACTTAGAGTTTAATTTCCGTGACTGCAAGAAACCATTACTTGGCCCTTGAGCAAGGCCCTTAACTTTTGTTTGGATAAGAACATCTAGCAAAGAATAAATATGTATGTAAATGATGCGCTCATATTATTCATGGATAACCATTTATCATGGTAGTCAGCAATTTTTTTTTTTTTTCCTTATCAGTGAACCCTGCCTTCACCGCTCAGGAATGCTTCCAAAGAATTGATCGGAAGTTGCGTGCAACATTGAAACGCAAACATATTCCCAAGGTGAGACCTAGGTTTTTCTGTAAATTACACTATGTTGTATGTTCAATGTAAACTGAAGTTGTTGGACAAAAAAAAAACTGTATCCTATACACATGTTGTCTGTGCTCATATCATTGACACTGTATAAACTGTCTCATTAAAGACGACATTGGAGCTTCTGGAGAGTGACCTGCTGACCTTTTTTGAAGCTCACCCGCAATCTATATACGTCACCAAACTTAGCAACAGGTATGTTTTTCCAAATACTAGGGATGGTCAAGTTCAGCATTTATTCAGTGTTCAGTTCAATGTTTCATTCATTTCAACATGTTTATACTCACCAGTTTTGAGAGACTGTTGCTTCATGCCATTTGCCAGTACATGGACCTCGCCTCAGCCAGTAAGTAGATCAAAAAAATTGTGTGTTTCTCCTGCTAGCCTTCTTTCCACTGAGGAACCTTATCTCAGGAACTTAAATCCTGGAACTTTGGAGCTAAAAGGCTTATTCTTATATATGACTTTTACTAGTTAATTGTAGTATTACATAAGACTGTAAGAGCAAATGAAGTATTAGGGATATAACACAGTAATATGATCTGTATCTCTATTTGTTTAGGTTTTTTTTGGCTCATCGCTCCAGTTCATAAAATTGGTGTGGGGCTGTATTTTGTAATCCTGTTCTTGCAGGGTTTATTTTTTGTTGTTGTTGGTCATGCTTGTGATATTTAGTTGGTTCTGTTTCCCAAAAATATAAATAAAATAGTAGCTTAATTTAAAGTACCGCTACCCTGACTGGGCAGTTATGTGAATGCATTGCGTAGTTCCACAGTTCGTGTTCATGAACATGGTCTTTCTTTATCCACTGAGCTTCACAAATGACTCCTTATGCACTCATTAAAGTTAAAAACCTCATGCTCAGATGACTTTTATTTTGTGCCCTGGTGTACACCTGTAGTCTCAACCAGATGTGAATGGATCTGGCAAGCCTTATTATTAAAAAAAAAAAAAATACTGAGCAGTCAGCCTCCTATTCATATCTGTATTTGTGTCTATTTAGAACAGATATCTGTATTAGTTACAGGTTGCATCCTTAGAAAAATAATCTTATATAACTGTCAATGTGTGCCCAAAGACTGTTCTAGGGTTTGAGTTCCTGGTCAGGTTAAGGCACCAGGTTTTGTCCTGAGTGGAAAGGTGGCTATTCATGATTGACGATGCATGATCTAATAGACAGAATAATAATATACCAACATGTCTTATACCACAGGCACTGACTGTAATGGCGCACGACAGACAAAGGTTGTGAACAAGCAAGAGGAGTTCCTCCCTCCTTCACCATTGCTCTCGGCTTATTTGGAGCAGAGGAGCTGAGAGGAGGACAGTATTCTAGCACTGCTACCTAAACTGGCCAGTATGAATCGTAGAAGCAGCTTTAAATAAACAGTCTGATTTCCTGATCTCTACCGGCTACAAAAGAAAGGCTTTGGTTTAGAGAGTGTGTCACTATGTTCTTTAATAGGCTCATGCACTAGCTACTTGAAATTTAAATAGACTTAAAGTAGACCTTAAGTAAAGCACAAAAATACCGTATAGATTCAGAATATTGTCCCGGCAGATGTACTGTTTTGTCCCAAAGGGCTTTTATAGGTGCTACCAGTAAATTTGAATGATAGATTTTTACTACAAAATCACACAAAACTCATAATAAAATTTAATAATTCTGGCTTATGAAACCTTGTGTAAATCTTGCATGATTAGACCTTGCGCAAAAAAAAAAAAGTATTAGCAGATACCTTGTTGATAGCATCTTGAAGTATCTCTTTCTGCAGCAGTGACACAGCTGATAGATTTTAGTGTAATTAATCTTCTACACCATAGTATTTCTGACTTCTCAAGACTATACTGAGGGTTTTGTTGAAACTAATCGTGATTCAGTTAGAGATTTTTCAGTTTCGAATGTAGTGGTCTAGCATGTGTACATGTGGCTGAGTCTGTAAAAGTGAAAGGTGTAGAAAATCCTTTTGGCTTTGGCCATGCTAATTGTGAGTGGATAAAAGAATTATCAATAATGTCAGCATAATATCAGTAGTACTTGCAGTTTTATTTCAATATTCACTGTCCATATGTAGTGTACCGATGGATAACTGCCATTTTTAATGCTTTAATAATTTAATCTTAATCTTATAATTATGCTCACATTCTCATGAAATGATATTTGGTAAAAATGGTAGTCATGTTTCCGTAATCAAAAACTCTGCCATATGTTGTGCTTTGTACTTTTTACATTTTTGTTAAATTATAATCATTATAGTAAATTAAGAATCCTACATCACTTTACACAACCGTTTACAATGCAGAAATTTGAATATAGGGTCTTTGTTTGGTATTGATAATGGTGGACATCAGTGATGTTATATTTAAAGTTAAGGAAGCCTCCAAGGCATGTGACGTCAGTAGACTTGCATTACTTGTTACTTGTTCTTTACCCTGTTGTCACTGTCATGAAACTGCCAAAAGCCAAACCAACTTGCACTTACAGCTATGCCTTACACATGCATGTCAATTTGTCAGCGATGTGTTTTTTCATGTTATACATTTATAGAGCAAGAGTTGCTGTGGTTTACATCGTGAGTAAAAAATAGTCTGGAGAGACCTGACCAGTCAGGGCATTGGTGTTGCAAACCAAATTGTACGTGTGTATGGTTGCTCATTTTCTCAGGCATCAAACCTCATGAATGTGGATTTCTGTACACATTGAACACGTTTTTATTCACATGAAACCAGATGTTCCATATATTTCTTTAGATGCAAACGCTGGGCTTTGGGGCCTTTGTAGAATATCTACACTTGTCTGCTATTGTTGTTATATACTGTACATACATTGAGGTCCAAAAGTCTGAGAGCACATTGAAAATCTGGGATTTTTGGGGAAGAGGGGGGAATAAACAGGAGGCTTTACAATTTTGAAATATTTAAAACAAAGAAAGTAAATGTTCAACATCTTGAATATTTAATATTCAAGATTCTGCACTATTTCTAGGCCCCTATTTAAAAGTAAGCGAATTTGTGATATTGATCATGATAACTGCTTTGTACAAAAGGTCTGACTGTCCTCATGCCTGATCTCTTCTACTGAAGCATGTGATCAGATGAACCTCTGATGGATTTGATCTAAAATGGATCATAAGGTTTTGCACAAACTTGTGGAGTCCATGCCAGCAGGAGTGCACACTGTCATTAAAGCAAAAAGGAGACCAAATACTATGAAACTCCAAAATTCCTGTAAATATTTCAAAGATTCTACTTTTCACTCAAGTTGTTGTCAGTAATATAATTTGCAATGAAATTTGATGTATTACGAAAAAAAGGAAAATAGAAGCATTTTCACTAGTGCTCTCAGACTTTCGGACTCCACTGTATGTAAAGGTAGTTAGCATCACTCACTATAAACTATAGGATGCTTAAATGTGCGGTTTTTGTTGTCCAACAAATAGGAAAATGACTCGTATTAAGATGATTTCATATTTATATGACCATTGTGTGATGGGTGCAAGCCATGAATGACTGTCTGTACCTACATTTGAATAAATACTCAGTCAACTTGAATTTGTTGTGTTCTTTGTTATTATAAAAAAAATTCTTGAGCAGTGTAACAGAGATGGTATCCATTATATGGGAAACGGTCGTGTGTACTGGATCTAAATGATTTGTGCATCCAAATTTGCAAATGTGTGCTGATTTGCTTCACTGTTTTCATGAATGTAGATTGTAGAATGTAGAATATTTAATTAATTTGCTATTTCATAAAAGAACTGCGGCAGATTCTCCAAGGCACAAATTGTATCTGCTTTTTAAAAGACAAAGGGTTAACACACCAAATATTGACTATGTTTAGTTTATTGCTGTATACTGCTTTTCATAGTTTTTTAAAATGTGGAAATGTTAATTTTCATTATTTTTGAAGGCATCTTTGCTTCACGGCATTTCTTTGCCTGTGCTTATGTCTTTTCCACAGTACTGTATATAAATAGAAACATACAGTATAATGTGTTTCAGGGTGAACTTTTCCACTAAGCTTCTTCTGGCAGCAAGACATCTTGTTTTGTGCATCATCACCATTTGAACAATTAAGTGTGACTATTTATGTACAGCTGCAGACAGGTAAATATACACTCACTGAGCACTTTATTAGGAAAACCTGTACACCTCCTCATTCATGCAATTATCTAATCAGCCAATCGTGTGGCAGCAGCACAATGTAGATACAGGACAGCAGAATGACCGTGGCATAATTGTTGGTGCCAGACGGGCTGGTTTGAGTATTTCTGTAACTGCTGATCTCCTGAGATTTTCATGCACAACTGTCTCTAGAGTTTACTCAGAATGGTGCAATAAAGAAAAAATATCCAGCGTCACCTTGTTGATGAGAGAGATCAATAGAGAATGGCCAGACTGGTTTGAGCTGACAGAAAGGCTACAGTAACTCAGATAACCACTCTGTACAATTGTAGTGAGCAGAAAAGCATCTCAGAAAGCACAACACGTGAAACCTTGAGGTGGATGGCCTCAAGAAAAAGACCATGTTGGGTTCCACTTCTCTCAGCCAAGAACAGAAAGCTGAGGCTGCAGTGGGCACAGGCTCACCAAAACTGGACAGTTGAAGACTGGAAAAACGTAGCCTGGTCTGATGAATCTCAATTTCTGCTGAGGCTCACTGATGGTAGGATCAGAATTTGGACCCAACCTGCCTTGTGTCAACAGTCCAGGCTGGTGGAGGTGGTGTAATGGTGTGTGGGGAAAGTTTTCCTGGCACACTTTGCGCCCGTTAATACCAATCAATCATCGCTTGAATGCCACAGTCTATTTAAGCATTGTTGCTGATCATGTGCATCCCTTCATGGCCACAATTTACCGATCTTCTAATGGCTACTTCCAGCATGATGATGCACCATGTCACAAAGCAAAAGTCGTCTCAAACTGATTTCATGAACATGACAATGAGTTCAGTGTTCTTCAGTGGCCTTCCCAGTCACTGGATCTGAATCCAGTAGAACACCTTTGGGATGTGGCAGAATGGGAGATTCTCAGCATGAAAGTGCACCTGAAAAATCTGCAGGAATTGTGTGATGCAATCATGATAACATGGACCAGAATCTCAAAGGAATGTTTCCAACATCTTGTGGAATCCATGCCATGAAGAATTGAGGCTGTTTTGAGAGCAAAGGGAGGCTCTACCCAGTATTAGAATAGTGTTCCTAATAAAGAGTGTATTATCCTAATTTTATAATGCTAACTTTGCCATAACCCAGGCTGCTGTATTTGCTGCGTAAACAATCCCCTAACCTGAACGAATCAGTTAGTGGGGAAAAATGAATCAAACTAAAAGATTCGAATCATTAAAAAGATTCCTGTGCAGCTCAAATAAGCGCGCGCTCGGGTTTGCGCTTTATAAAAACACCACAGAGACACGAGCAGACACAAACACCAGTGTCCGGGTGACATGGAGGTACTACTACTCCACAGCAGTGGTACAGCCTACTTTCCTCACAGTATTTTGATTGCAATTAGCACCGGTGCCAGTTAAGGATAAAAATCTACAATGAATGGTTCAGTTAATTCTACCAATGAGTCTTGTGCTGCTCGGGCTGTGTGTGAGGAAGACGCGCGCGCTCCCGCGATTCCCTACCTGGTGGACGCCTGGCTCGTGCCGCTGGTCTTCGCGCTCATCATGGTGCTGGGACTGTTTGGAAATTCCCTGGTTCTGTATGTGATTTCTAAACACAAGAAAATGTGGACAGCGACAAATATCTATATAGGTGAGTTCTTTCTTTCTTTCTTTCTTTGTTTTTAACCCTTTCATGCATAAATTATTTAAAACACACACACACATATCCACATGCATGTCCAATGCATATCAAATAAATTTGGACTTTTTCTAAATATCACATATTAAAAAGGTAAATGGATATAGTCTATGTATAGGAATAAAAACAATGAATTAAACATTATACCTGAAATTAAAAAAAAAAAAAGTTAACACTCAGGTCTAAAATATTTAAGGTTGAGTACCAAAATTATAGAGAATTTCATTTTTTAACAAAATGCACACAGTTTTGGACTACTACATGGTGCAGCTGATATTAGATGTTGTTTTTGAAAAACAAAGGGGAGTAAGGCACAAATAATTTTTTGGACATTTTTTGTAGTATGGCACATTTTATTTAGAGTATGGCAAAAAATTATTTGGGATTGTGTGTGGAAGGTTTGGTAAGATATGTCAGAGACACACTGCTATAGCGAGAACAGCAAATAGTCTAGAAACCAACAGAGATCAGAATAATGGTTTATGTTAAATTACAGTAATGTTCTCAAGTGATCTGGACATTTAAAACTAAGAAACTAAAAACAGCCTAGAATGACTGCTTATAAATGTGGATACTGTGTATGAAAGGGTTGCGTTTCCTGTTTAGGCTGTTCACTGAGATGTAATGCAATGACTGTTGATTGTTGCACCATTCCTTTTTTCCTTAAACTAAACCTAAGCCTGAATAATAAGAGGAAGTTAAATGTATTTTCTCTACAGCTAACCTGGCGATGACGGACATCACCTTTCTGGTTTGCTGTGTGCCTTTCACTGCTGTGCTTTATCCGTTACCAAGCTGGATCTTTGGAAATTTCATGTGTAAATTTGTCAGCTACATCCAACAGGTCAGTTTCTGCCCTGATGCATGTAGTGGATGCTTTTTCTCTCAGTTATCCCAAACCAAAAAGACCTTTCCTAAACAGCTGTGGTTCTGATCATAAATATCCTGGACAGTACATTGGAAGGAATAATTTGTTGTTGCAAATAATAAATAAGAGTGCTTGTGTTTACTTTGAGTTCTATTTAGCAGTCAATACCCACTGACCCAGGTCATATGTTTAAGATTAAGATTAGATTAGATTAGATTAGATTAGATTAGATTAGATTCAGCTTTATTGCCATTGTGCAGTGTACAACTACAGACACAATGAAATGCAGTAGTGCCTACACCACCACAAAGGATTTGAAATAAACCAATCAAGATGTGATCAAAGTTTAGACTTTCAGCTTTATTTTAAGAGGTTCCACAAAAATATGGCATTTACCATTTAGGAATTACAGCCATTTTATGCAAAGTACCTCCATTTTCAGGGGCTCAAAGGTTTTTATACAATTGACTGACAAGAAGTTAATTGACCAGGTGCGGTCCATTCCCTCATTACTTCAAGACAAATGAAGCAGATAAAAGGGCTGGAGTTGATATCAGGTATTGAGTTGGCATTTGGCAGCTGTTCGACTGGAGCTACCAATATGAAGTCTAAGGAGATCTCAATGCAAGTGAAGGAGGCCATCATTAGGCTGAAAAAACAACATAAATCTATAAGAGAGATAACAAAAACCTTAGGTGTGGCCAAATCAACAGTTGGGTACATTCTTAAAAAGAAAGAAAGCACTGGTGAGCTCAACAACATTGAAAGGCCTGGAAGACCACGGAAGACAACTAAAGTGGATGATCGCAGAATCCTTTCCTTGGTGAAGAAAAACCCCTTCACAACATCAACAGAAGTCAAGAATACTCTGGAAAAGGTAGGCGTATCATTGTCAAAATCTACAATCAAGAGACGCCTTCATGAATATAAATACGTCAAGGTGCAATCCACTGGTAACATTCAAAAACAGGAAAGCCAGATTAGACTTTCCCAGAAAACATCTAAAAAAGCCTCCCATGTTCTGGAATAAGATTCTTTGGACTGATGAAACCAAGATTACCTTGTACCAGAATGATAGGAAGAGAAAAGTATGGTGAAGGACAGGAACAGCTCATGATCCAAAGTATACGACATCATGTGTCAAACATGGTGGAGGCAGTGTTATGGAATGGACATGTATGGTTGCCATTGGAACAGGCTCACTGGCCTGGCAAAGCATCTCCAGGGAGTAAACTCAGAATTTGAGTTTTGAGAACATGGGCTCTAGACTTCAGACAGTCATTGACTGCAAAGGATTTTCATCCAAGTATTAAAGTTATGGTTATATTTACAGTTATGTCACTTTGTCCAAAACCTTTGAGCCCCTGAAAATGGAAGTACTTTGCTTAAAATGGCTGTAATTCCTAAATGGTAAATGCCATATTTTTGTGGAACCTCTTAAAATAAAGCTGAAAGTCTACACTTCGATCACATCGTGACTGCTTTATTTCAAATCCATTGTGGTGGTGTATAAAGGCAAAATCACAAAAACTCCGGACCTGACTGTGTGTGTGTGTGTGTGTGTATATATATATATATATATATATATATATATATATATAAATTTACAGTACTGTGCAAAAGTCTTAGGCACCCTATTTTATTTTTAATACAAAGTTTGTTATAGATTTGTATTTTATGACTTCTACATTATTGATTCAGTACAAAAACATTTTAGAATTCCAAACATTAGTTTTCCAGCACAAAATTAAATGTTACAGAAAAATGTTTGTATGGCAGTAAAGAAAGCAGCAGATTACATAAGAGACACTTTTCAGACAAAAAACATAATGAAGGCTGCTGGGTTTTGCTGCAAAAATAAGGAGCGAGTCGACAGTCAAAGTCTCCAGAAGAACTGTGGCTGGTTCTGCAAGATGCTCAGTAACACTTACAGCTCATTTCCTTATAAAACTGCACACACTGTACCTGAGACTACTATTTTTTTTTTAAAGCGAAGGATCTTCACACCAAATATTGACTTTGTTTCATTTATTACTGTTTACTGCTCTTTATAGTATTTTTTTTTATGTAGAAACATTTAATTTCATTATTTTTGAAGGCATCTTTGCTCTACACATTTCTTTGCATGTGCCTAAGACTTTTGCACAGTACTGTGTATACATATATATATATATATATATATATATATATATATATATATGTATATATATATGTATATATGTATATATATATATATATATATATATATAATAGCATGTACTATACAAAAAAAGTGCAAGGTATGAGGTAGAGAAGGTAGAGACCAGTTCAGTGTAAATGACAAGTACAAATATAGAAGGTGCATTGTACAGAGAAATGAGGTATATATATATCCAGTGATCATTAGGTGACCATACTGAATTACTGCAATCAAGTTTTAAATACTAAATATGCTCACTGTACTAATAAAGTGACCAGTGAGTGTATTTAGTATTGCATTGCAGTTAAGTGTCTAGTAGTAAATGTATTTCATAGGTTTATCTCATCTTCTGTACATCTGTGATAGGTATCTGCACAGGCCACTTGTGTAACACTGACAGTGATGAGTGTGGATCGCTGGTACGTCACTGTGTATCCGCTGCGCTCCTTGCAGTGTCGTACACCGAGAGTTGCCACCATGGTGAACCTGGGAATCTGGATAGGTCTGCAGTTTTCTCCTCATTCAGGACTATTTCACTTACTGCAATCAACACTGAAGGAAAAATCCACCCTGAACAATGTGCATATTCATCTTTCTAATTAACATGATTTTCAGTGGCAAGATTTGTGTTGTAAATAAATTGTTGACTTTTGGTTTAAATGTCTTTCATCGACGTGTTGGTTGACGATTTTCTACATTACCCACAATGCCCTTTGGCTACCTGCTGATAGTGGTGCAGTGGGACTTGGCCCTTGCTTCATACTTAGCTAAAGAGAGAGATGCAGCACTGCTTTAATCTTTTAGCTTGTCCACTTCTCTCACCACTTCATCTGTACATTCTGCTTAGACACCTCAACTTCCAAAGCTTCAACTTTCATGCCAATACTGCCGTCAACACTATCATGCTTGTCACCTCGTAGATCACGAACTAGCCGAGCCGAGTCTCTTCAGTAACTCAGTGTCATGTAGCTACATTGCCTTCTGGAACTTTCTAAAATCCAACATTTGCTGTCTCCACTGTTGCTTTAAACATTGCTGAAAAACAGTAAGTAAGAAATAAAGCTCTTGCTCTGTTTTTAGGCACTAGCAACACAACCTGACTATTATCCCTTATATTTGAGATCACTGTTTTTTTTCTCCTTTAAATGCCACTGTGATTGCATTGTCTCCCAGCAACGTCAGTGTGGCATATAACCACTAACGTCTCACAAGAATACTGAAAATACAGCACCAACTAACAAATCTGCACCAGAATCACTAAACACAGCCGAAATATTTAATGTGTTTCAGAGTGGAGTTTTCCTTTAAGTACTGAATACTGTATATGATATGATATGATATGATAGAGTACTGGACACTGATTAACTGCAGTAACTGATCCTGTTTATATCTTGAAAACTAGATATCTTGTATCAGTAAGTCAAGGTGGCAGTTTTATACTTCTTGAAGTCCACTTGCCTTGACCTGTTTCCAGTAGACATTTAAAATGCCCTGATTGACTGATTTACATTTTTGCTGATCTAACTGTGAAACATAGGTGCATTTTGACCTGTTGTGTCTTGTTCAGGATCTTTCTTGGTGTCCCTGCCAGTGCCACTGTACACAAGGACTTTAGCTGGAGAATGGTTTGGTCCTCAGGTATTCTGCACGGAGATTTTTCCCACAACAACACACAAGAAAGCCTTCATCCTATACAACTTCCTGGCTGTGTATATGCTCCCGCTGGTGACTATCTGTGTGTGTTATCTGGTCATGTTGTACCAGATGGGCCGGCCAGCTGTGGAGCCTGTTGACAATAATTATCAGGTAAGATGATTTGTAATGTAATGTGGCGGTATTACAGTTTCTATTAGCATAGTTACATATTTCATAAGGAAGACAAGTAGGATAGCATTGTGGATCAAAAAAATAATAATTAGTGTGTCTTATGGTATATTTCAGTGTATAGATCTTTTATGCCCACGGTTTTTGCGTAGCTTTTCTATGCATTTTGATGCTGAAATGCACATGTTGGCTAGAAAGCATTAAGTATTGCTGATGGAATAATAATGCAATCATGTTTATGTCTTTAAAAACACTGGATGTTTCTCACTAGTAGGACAAGGCTGCAACACTTGTGTTGTATTTTTGAAAATATTTCTACCACAGTAGAACTAAGAAGTTCCTCAGATGAGTCGCAAAATGCCTGTAAGATTATATTAAGTCCACTTGCCTTGTCTTATGACCACAGTGACTGTGAAGACATTTCTTCTCATTTCTAAACATGTGGGTTTTAAAAGTCTGTCAAATATCCTCTTTTCTGCAAATCTGTGACTTATCAGCTCCAGGTTCAGACAGAGCGCAGCGCTGCTGTAAGAGCTAAAGTGTCCCGTATGGTGCTGGTGATTGTACAGCTGTTTATTCTGTGCTGGGGTCCCATCCAGCTGTTCATCCTGGCGCAGGCATTTAGCCCACACTTCCGTCAGGACTATTACACATACAAAGTGAAGATATGGGCACACTGCATGTCCTACAGCAACTCGTGCATTAATCCCATAGTCTACGCCTTCATGGGTGCCAACTTCCGCAAGGCCTTCAAGAAAACTTGCCATTGCTGTTTCAAACAGCGGGTAAATGTCGCCCAACTGCCAAACGCAAATGGAAACACTGAGATGCACTATGTGTCATAGAGTAGATCTCTTTCCTCTGTGTGTGTGTATGTGTGTGTGTAGGTGTTTAGGTTAAGGATATATTTTTTTTAGGTTTAAGCATAGTAGCAATGGGACATACTTCAGATGGCCATTAAAGCTGACTTCTTGTTACGCTCAATTTAAACTTTAATTCTAAATTTAAAGTACGAAAAGGCGCAAGTAAGTCTTATACCAAAAGGCTTGTACTGCACTGATCGGGCTGTGAAGGAAGAAGACAGAGAAATGCCATTGGACGTCAAGCCTTCTACTTGGGTTACCTCAAATAGTATGGACTAGTATACAGATAAAAATACTTTAAAAAAAAAAAAAAAAAAAACTTATTATGTACAGAAAAAGTTATTGAAAAATAATAGAAAATTTGTGATTTCTACAATAAGAATTTGCTAATATGGATGTCAAGAACTGTATGTGAAATAAATAATTTGAGTCAGTTTATATCTTAGTCTTTAATGTAACTGAGTATAATGTTAACCAGTGAAAGCTGCTGTGTTGACTGTTTCATGTCCATCTTTATGATTGTGATTTATGAAGTATGTTTTCAGTGTGTATTTATTTCATCTATATTTCTATGTATATATTTTCAATTCATTTCCACAAGTGTTCCTGAACTCATAACTGTTTAGATGCCGGCTAATTTTGCAGCTGTTTATGAGAAAACATGAGTAGTGCATGTTGATCATTTGGAATTGGCTGTAAGTATGCAATATGTTAGTATTAAAAATCTTGTCTAATTAATTTATGCAACTTTATGTGTTAGTGGTGTTTCTCACAGCACAGTCCATCACTGAACTCTGTCTCCACCAGGTGGTGCCATAAACCCAACAGATGAAAAAGTACAATCATAGGTGAGAATCACCCACCATAACTAAAATGATAAAGCAAGATTAAAATTTAATTAAAACACACAGAAATAAGTTGAATAAGTAAAAAATATAAATTGTCTCTTTTAAATAAAATATTTTGATGTTAAAAAAAAAATAAAAACAATGAATTAATTTATTAATCCTGTTTGAATAAATGTGCATTTCTGTTTAAATAATCCTGAGCTTGGGTTACTGTCTGTATGGAGTTTATTCTGTGCATGTTCTCCCCATGTCCATGTGAGTTTCCTCCGGGGGCTCTGGTGTTCTCCCACCTCCCAAAAACATGCCATTAGGTGGATTGGCTAAGATAAATTGCCCCTAGGTGTGAATAAGTGTGAGAATGTGTGTACATGGTGCTGTGTGATGAACTGGATATATTCCCACCTCATGCACAGTTGACATCGGATCCACCACAACCCTGACCAGGAAAGAGCGGTTGCTGAAAGTGAGTGAGTGATATTTGATAAACAGTTCTATTCACCACCACTTTTATTTTGTGGTAGTTCAGGATTAGTCTTCTCAATTTAAAAAAAAAAAGAAAAGAAAGAAAGAAAGGAAGAAGGAAAGAATGAAAGAAAGAAAGAAAGAAAGAAAGAAAGAAAAAAACCCAGACATATGTGTGTTTTAATGCATATTAATTGTTACAAATATACAACTTAAATCAGAATAAAGTATTTAAATTGTGCATTTGTTTGAAATACTTGTCACCTTTGTTTAATTAATTTTTTTTAATGAAATTATTTTTGATCTGCAATATATCTAAATGAGAATTAGTAAGCCCCAAAATCATATGAACCAAATTCCCATAATTTGCCCTGCTTTTTTTTTTTTTTTTAGTAAATGTAATAAAATATATTGATTATATCAGGATGACTTAATATAATTGACAATGTTCCTTTCTACTTAGAGAACTTGTACCAATGCTGATATGAAAGTTTGATAGTCTGCAGGAAACATATAGGGAACGTCACCAAATTTCACCTCTAATATAAAACGTCAATTGTAACGGACTTCCACAGAAATGCACTGAGTGCCTTACATAACAGAAACTCGCCGAGGCACTGGTTTAACCCTCGGCATTATGGGTTACTGTTCTGTATGTGTGACAATTAAACTTTCATAAGTAGCAATTAATTTAGTCGAGCCTTCTTTTTTTCCGCATTCACCAAAATCTGTAATTTGTAGACGTGTCCTAGTGATCAGGGAAGGATGGCCTCCTCTGATTCACAGCTTTGGAATTTGCATCTAAATGCTGTTTGTCAACCAATGATTTGACTCAACGGCTGTGGACACACCTCAGATTAGTCAAAGGTGCCTCAATACGACCAAATTACCTCATATGTTCAGATCAAACCGAATTAACCTTGTGTTAGCTTGCTACATGGAGGTTAGCCGTTAAAGTGTATTTCGAGCGAGATTAAATATTGAAGAAGCGTAGCGCGTCACGAGCGCCTTGTTTTCACGGGGAAATCAGGAATGTTTCTTCCGGTTCCCAAGAGTGCAAACAACAAAACGGAAGCTGAATTGGTAAGGATTTTTATTTCACTTTCTAAATGTTTTATACGGTTTTTGGGGGGGTTAATTAGTAGTGTTTGTTGCTTTATATGTTTATTTGAGCAGTTATACGGTTCTTATTTATTAATAAATGCGTGAATTGGTGTGCAACTCATTTAGCCTAGTAGCAACATGATTCGACTCGGTTGCGATGGTTACGTCCGAAGACGACGAAGAAGAAGAAGAAGAAGAAGAAGTGTACACACTGGCGGTGCGCAGTAAACAGTATGTCTGAGCACTAGTCAGGCTCTTCCCTACTGCTGCATGGCTTGCTCGTGTACTATTTTGACACACAACTTACTACGATAGTAAGCGGTTTTGGACAGCAGATATATTTATACAGCCCTGCCCTATTGGCCAGCACGAACCGGCTGACAAAGCTTCTACTCCAGCACTAATATTAAAAATAAGAGGTCGTGTCAGCCCTTTATGGAGGAGTTTGGAGGCATTTTAAAGGTAAGATCCAGCTTAGAATGGCCAGAAGACTAAATAATAGATGAAACGTGTTTGTTAGCACGATTGTACAGTCAGAGAGCATGCAATCTATAGTTAGTAAGTCGCTTATCATTGGTTGTCCAGTTGGGGAAGTGGATTGTTGATTGTTTAAAAAAAAAAAAAAAAAGATGTGGTTGTAGATAAGGGAAAAGCTTGAGGCAGGTAGCACACACTACATTGTTTATGTCTTAACATATAGCTCATGTGATGTTAGCTTCCTGGGATTTTTACAGGCTATAAATGTAGAATGTAGCGATGATTGGATGAGATGTTAAGTTGTCCTGTTCCTGTAGTGTGTATGGGTGTGAGTATAAATATATGTAATCGAAACAATTTGACGTAAACACAAGAAGAGTATGTCAGGAAGCCCAAAGGTATGTGAGCTCCACGTGGTCTGACTGCCTGCTTCTGGCAATTTCAAACATATACACACAAGATACTATGCATGAATAAATATATATCAGTTAACAAATATATATACAGGTTAGTAAATGTGCATTATTTAGTGCTTATAAAACTGCACCCTGCCTCATTTTTCCTTGGTCAATCTTTCATTTAACTAAATAGGAATGCTAATAAGAAATGTTTCATGTGTTGTGTACATCAGCACTTGTCTTTGCCCACTTCCTCGGTTCTTTTCTAGTTTCATCAGGGTTATTCTTCTTCTTTTTCCCCGCCTGATGAAAGTTCATCATCAGAGATGTCCAGTTTGTCATGATGTAGCATTTTAGATTTACATTTTGGATCTCATTGCTGAATGAGAATGCTTCTTAAATGTCTCATGACATAACTCCTGAAAATAATGAGTCAAGTCTTGGGGTCATGTTTCACTTGATGTCATTTACAATGCTTTTGACCTAGCTGATGTAGATTCTCCTTTCTTAGGAAACCTGAAAATGTTCCAGTTGCTTTAAATATAGTGATAGAGGTACTGGTGTGACATTAGTGCTGTTGTTGGACAATATGATTACATGTGCAGTCTTTTGTTCCTGGCCACTTTTTTTTTTTTTTTTTTTAAAACAGTTTTTTTTTTTTAATTCACCCATCGGTAATGTTTAGATGGCCAGGAATAGCGAATAATCACCAGCTGAAAATAATTCTAAAAAAAATTCTAGCCAAGTGTTTATATTTCCTCACACTCTCTCTATTTGTCTTGATATAAGATATATTTTCCCCTTGAAATTCAAACCATATTGGAAAAAGAAATAAAATCTGTAAATAAAGTTAAAGAATTGAAGTTTCCGTGAGAAACAAGGCTTCTGTCTGTGATTGGATCTCGGTGGATTAGGAGCGTGTGGCCAGAGATCAAGTTGAGGTCTTTAAGAGCCAGGGTGCATAATGAAGGCTGTGTAATGAATGGCGTGCCTTGTTAAAAGTGCATACGTCTCACTACAAGACTTGTTCATGCAGTGATGCATGGAATGGATTCAAATGTCACACTTGGCCTTTTTAATAATGGCGACGCTTTTGCCGTAAATCAACCATCAATGGTGCATTGGTAAGTAGCAAGCAAATAGGCATAAATGAATAAGAATTAGAAGAAACAACAATCACAACGCAACTTGTGGAGTATAGATATTATAAGATATTGCGTGGTTCCTGGGATCTGCCAAGTATTTGTAATATGTAATAGGTCTCATGAGCTATTTGCAGTTTCTCTGCATTCTGATGTTTCGTGCAAATGGTTTCATCTTGTCTGCACCTGGGCTTTTATGTTTGCTGAGGGATGAGCACCTGTCTTTCTCTATACTGCATGAACAAATTTGTTCTTGGGTTCTGTTTTGACTCCGCAATATCACACCGTACTGTAAGACTGATTTTGTGTGTTCGGACATTCTGACCTCATGCGATCATTTCCTGAGAAGCCCATGGGTATATGAATGTGATTCATAACAAAAGTGAGAAGTTGTTGTGTGAGATCAGCGCCTGAGAAAAATCTCTACCGGGCATTTGAAAAAATACGTTTTCTGTAATATACAATAATAATTGAATTGCTAGCAAAATGAATATTTGCCAGTCTGCGACTGCGACCGGTCCACTTGAGGGAAACTCCGCAAGGTTTGAGGATTGTTTCAGATGAAGAATCTTATTGCAACGGCTGAGTCTCCTTCTGAAAAACTGGCTGAGGGACTTTTGCCTAATCCAACTTTGTTATTCAAATAAGGCCGATGTCTAAGGAAGAAAACTTGCCTAAAGAGTATTTGTTTCTTAGCCAAGAGCGTGCCTTTTCCTCCTTTGAAAGACGGTGGGGTGTGTGGTTTTATGTAGTGATAAGAACCAGTACATGAGAACAGTAGGTCCTTGGCTTTTTGCCCTGAGGTTCTTTACATTGTTCCATCTGTGACAGTCACAGCCAACTACCTTCAAGCCAATCTGATTTCTAGCTTTTTTAAGATTGCAAATCCTCAATCAAGCTGGCTCAACAGGTTTCCACTTGGCATGTTACCAGGCAGAATCGGTGTCAGATTTCTGGTCCAGCAGTTCTTGGAAGAGTTTGCTGTGTTTAGATACAACATATATATATGTATAAATCTGTCAGGTCCATAAGTATTTGGACAGTGACACAATTTTCGTGATTTTGCCTCTATAACCACAATAGATCTGAAATGAAGCAATCAAGATGTGATTGAAGTGTAGACTTTCACTTTAATTCAAGGGGTTTAACAAAAATATTGCATTAACTGTTTAGGAAGTACAGCTATTTTTTTTTTTCCAGAGTCCGTCCATTTTGACAGGCTCAAACGTAATTGGACAATTGACTGATAAGCAGTTTCATGGCCAGATTTTGCCTGTTTCCTTGTTATTTCATGACTAATTAAGGTAAAAGGTCTGGAGGGGATTCAAAGCGTTGAATTTGCATTTGGTAACTGTTCAAGGGAACTCTCAATATGCAGTCCAAAGAGGTGTGGATGCAAGTGAAGGAGGCCATCATTAGGCTGAAAAGACAAAACAGACCTATAGGAGAGATAGCAGAAAATTTAGGGGTGGCCAGATCAACAATTTTTACATTCTTAAAAAGAAGGAACACACTGGCCTGGAAGACCACAGAAGACAACTAAAGTGCATGATTGCAGACTTCTTTCCTTGTTGAAGAAAAACTGCTTCACTACATCTAGCCAAGTCAAGAACAGTCTGGAGGAGTATCACTGTCAAAGTCTACAATCAAGAGACACCTTCATGAATGACGGTTTACCTCAAGATGCAAACCACTGGTAACACTCAAGAACAGGAAGGCCAGATTAGACTTTGTTCTGGAACGAGATTCTTTGGACTGATGAAACCAAGATTAACTTGTACCAGAATGATGAGAAGAGAAGGGTATGGAGAAGGAAAGGAAGGGCTCATGATCCAAAGCGTACCACATCATCAGTCAGACATGTGGAGGCAGTGTTAAGGCATGGACATGTATGGCTGCCAGTGGAACTGGGTCAATGGTATTTATTATGTGACTGCTGATATAAGTAGCAGGATGAATTCTAAAGTGTATAGGGCTATACTCTCTACTCACATTCAGCCAAATGCTGCAAAACTGATAGGACGGCGCTTCACAGTACAGATGGGTAATGACCCAAAACATACCGCGAAAGCAACCCAAGAGCTTCTTAAGGCAAACAAATTAAATGTTCCTAAATATCTGATGACCAACCCAACTGAGCATGCTTTTCATTTACTGAAGGCAAAACAGAAGGCAGAAAGACCCACAAACAAGCAGCACCTTCAAGAAGGCAGCTACAGTAAAGGCCTGGCAAAGCATCTCAAGGGAGGGAACTCAGCATTTGGTGATGTCCATGGGTTTCAGACTTCAGGCAGTCATTGACTGCAAAGTATCTGCATCCAACTATTAAAAATAATCCTAATATTTATGATTGTTAGTTTGTCCGATTACTTTTGAGCCTGTGAAAATGGAGGTACTCTGTAAAAAATGTCTGTAATTCCTAAATGGTTAATGCAATTTTTTTTTGTTAAACCCCTTGAATTAAAGCTGAAAGTCTACACTTCAATCACATCTTGATTGCTTCATTTCAGATCCATTGTGGTGGTGTAAAGAGGCAAAATTATGAAAATTGTGTCCCCGTCCAAATACTTATGGACCTGACTGTGTGTGTGTGTGTGTGTGTGTAAAATTACACACACACATACATAAACCGATCAGCCATAACATTAACATCACTTGCCTAATATTGTATAGGTTCCGCTTGTGCCAGCAAAACAGCTCTGACCCATCGAGGCATGGACTCCACAAGACCTCTGAAGGTGTGCTGTGGTATCTGGCACCAGGCCACCTTCTTCCATTGCTCCATGGTCCAATTCTGATGTTCACGTGCCCATTGTAGGTGCTTTCGGCAGTGGACAGAGTTCAGCATGGGCACTCTGACCAGTCTGTGGCTACGCAGCCCCATATTCAGCAAGCTGTGATGCACTGTGTGTTCTGACACCTTTCTGTTATAGCCAGCTTTAACTTTTCAGCAATTTGTGCTACCGTATCTGGGGGCTCGGACCAGACGGGCCTTGGGCGCCCATGACCCCGTCGCCAGTTCACCGGTTCTACTTCGTTGGACCACCATTGGTAGTTACTAACCATTGCATACCGGGAACACCCCACAAGTCCTGCCGTTTTTAAGCTATCCCAATTTGGCCGTTGTCAAAGTCTCTCAGATCCTTACACTTGCCCATTTTTCCTGCTTCCAGCACATTAACTTTGTGAAATGACTGTTCACTTGCTGCCTAATATATCCCACCCCATGACAGGTGCCATTGTAACGAGATAATGTTATTCACTTCACCTGTCAGTGGTTTTAAAGTTATGGCAGATTATTTTTATATATATATATATATATATATATATATATATATATATAATGTATATATTCATGTATGACTTCTGATATGTTGCCAATTAACAGAATAACTCCCATTACGAGATAATATATGTTTGAGACAGAAGATTAATGTTGATTAAGGTGTGTGCATGTTCTACTGCTGCAGTCGGAAGTCAAGTGGCTTGGCTATGAGTCAAATAATCCACACATTTGAGGGTTTTGGCATGGTATGTCTATGCGCCTGCCAACAAACAGAGAGGAGGAAAGCAGTGATTTTGTTCTTTGGGAGCATGCCACACAAAAGGAGTATCTTCCAGCTGATTTTGACTTATCAGAGTTAGAAATTTCCTTAGGCAAATGCCGTTCTTTCTGTTATTACACAGTGTAGATGTTAAGCATGCCGTTCTTTTGCCTCATACATAAAGGAAATTGATTGCTAAATCACATACTTGCTCAATAAACATTCTTGGATATCAGTCTCAGAACATCATGCATGGAATTATCCTTGACTGAAAAGACTGAAAAGGATTCATGAAGAAAAGTAATATTAATCTAGAATTGAGCCAGTGCCCACAGCTGTATGCATTTCCCAGGCTTTAGCCTTTCAGACTTATAAAATCTGTTGTTTTGAGCAGCAATAATTACATCCAAAGTCTCTGCCTGTGCTAATGGTACTCTGTGTTCTAATTGTCTTTCATTTCTCTGATTGCAACGTAGTCTCAATTTTCAGCTCAAAGTCTGTTGCTGTGTTGTAACAAGCCGGCAGAACTGGAATTTGAAATGTCAGTATTGTATTGTTTTCATGTTAACCACAGTAACCGTACCTTCCTTTTCAATGAAAAATGGGTGAAAACATGATTATAACCCTCTAGGCTGTGAATTTAAAATAATAGTACTGCATTCTGATGATTCTGCTTTAGATGTGGTTTGAGTTCCAGTTAAATCTTGAATTGTGCATCTTCATATGCTGATTTGTCTCATTATTGAAACCTTTATAAAAATAATTTGAATAAAAAAGCACAATTTAAAAGCAGGTGTTTTTTTTAATATATAAAGCTGTATAAAGATGATATTGTGTGTTCTCTACCTTTAATTGACTTTCTAATTTCTAATGACTTGGCTGGTTAAATTAAAGGTTATATTAAGATATTAAGAAAAGGAACTATACAGGTGCAAATTTTCACATTGAAGAAAAAAATATAATTTTTTGCATTAATATAATAAATTAAAATATCAATTTTTTTTTTTTTTTTTGCATTAAAAGGAGCGGTTTAATTTAAGCCCATTTTCTCGTAGCACGTGTTCTTACTAGTCACACATGGAAGTCTTTTTTTTTTTTTTTTTTTTTTTTTTTTTTTTTTTTGCTGCACATGTTTACAGCCAGAAGCTACAGTGTGTGTGATAACAGCAGGCAACCTACATAGGCATGTTCAGTTTCTTGAGGCGAGCTTTAGGCCCAAGGTATACATTTCTGTTTCCCCTCACTGAACAGTGTGTTCTTCTGTGTGTGTGTAGAGGAAAGTGTTTAGGTGCTACGGATTTGAATTTGCTTTCTTTAATGGTTATAGACCTTATAACTTCGACACCCCAGAGCACTTCATGATGAACTCCAGGATCTGCCAGAAATGGCCAAAGATAAGATCTGTGTAAATTAGATTACTGAATGTGTGCATGGCTAGCCATGATAATCAGATTAGCCTTTCCTTTCGGTAGATTCTGGACCCTGTGGTTGGCTCTAGTATGTGGCCTCTGAATGACTAACTTTGTGCTTTTTCACTGGTAAGAATTTCACTTTCCACAGAGCTAGTGCTTGCAGGAATGTGAATGGCTACTGTATAGTTTCTGTCACTAGAGTGAAGTGAATGAAAGGGGATTTTATTTTTGTTTGATTTTACTTTGCGCTTATGTACTGCTTTGTATCACTCTGCTGTGGCTGTGTTTCTCATTGTGTCGCTCACGGCTGAGCATCGCAGTCTGGTTAAGGGTGCAGTGAAAGCCTGTGACGTTGCATCCTGTTCGTAAAAGGAGGGCTGAGTGACTGGTGTAAACAAAGAACAGACAGCCTGTGCTAACCAGCCAACACTGTAAACATTCAGTGACTAATTTAGCCACCATCACTCACTCTTTATTTAATAGTCACATGCCATAATTAGAACCTTACTTGGAAACGTATTTTTGTCCGCTCTCTCTCTCTGGCGTTTCTTTAAATATAAAAAAAAAAAAAAAAAAAAAAAAAAAAAAAAAACCCACTCTGTCTGGTCAAATAGTGTTTCTCTGTGCAAGCCTGTGATATTAACTGTGTCCTGTGTGCTGGTATTTTCCAATACTTACATGTCTTTGCTAAGTTGTGTGTACTGTAGTGCAGCTTAGGGGATGTGGGTTTAGGTCTGTATATGTGTGGAATTAGACCCTTAGCACTTTGCTTATCTCTTGTCCTGTTTGCTCAGATCTCACAATCTCTGTGTTCTCTCTCATGTTATGGGAAGCCACATTAGCACTATTTCTCAATAGATCAGTTGGCTTAAATTTTGTCCAACATGGCAGGATTACCAAACCAAAAAAATCCTTTTTTCCCCCCCTCCTTCTAAAGACAGAATAGTCCACTGCACTAAGACTGATTTACTGAGCGAAAAAGAGCACTAGTTAACATGTGCACTTTCCGTCAGGAAACATTTAAAACATTCATTTACGTGAATTAAACTTGCCACGTGCGTAAAGAACATGTAAAGAATAACGCAGATAAAAGGCAATAAGACATGTCAAAAACAGTTTAAAATACACTATGGACATAAAATAAGAGCATAGGCATGAGTGTGTATGTTCATAAGGAATATGGGAATGAAAACTGTAAAAAGGCATTGTTTTGAGACATTAAGGCATAAATTTTGATGAATATTCTCATTATTAAGACATGGCAAATGGTATATTTGACAAACAAGCTTCTACAGATTTAAGTGAATTTCAGGTGTAAAATTAATGCTTAGTCCTGATTTTGCTGTTGGTATAATTTTTTTGGATCACATTTGACAAAAAGCATGTTTAGTACAGAAATGTAATTTAGCCAGAATGCAGGTAGTCACAGATGTCCCAAAATTTCCAGCATGTGAAATGATCCAACAACTAGTGTGCAGCAGGTAGTAGGTTTGTGTGGCACTGACTTTTTTTTTTTTTTTCCCTGCGTGCAATTTCCAATTTGAAAAAATCATGATAAACAATTTAATCGTCCTGAACCGACTGCCTAATAAAGACAGGAAAATGAGCAATTACACCAGTTGATAACAATAATAAAATAATTTTACCAGATGTGTATTCGGAAACTGAATGCTGGAAGCAGCCAGCACAAAAATGATGGATTTTTATGTGTTTCCACAGTAATGTGTAGTTAAAAAAAAAAAAAAAAAAAAAAAAAAAAAAACATACACTTTTACACATCAATTGTCTAATGTCCACTTTTCTGACATTTTCTCTGTTATTCACTACTGCTGAAGTTTTTAAACAGTGTATTTAATCCCTTTCTAATTATCATCACAATGAACATTATTTGTAAAGTGTGGGATTTGACACTTCATTGTTTACTATTTAATGTTTTTAGGTTGAAATTTTTCCATTTTGACCAAAAACTGAAGGTGCCCTTTTATAGCAAACTGGTGTTAACAGTATACTTGCTGAATGTTATCTAAGTTGAACATACATTGGTAGATTTTATATCACATTAATGAACTTAAAATATTCTCCATTTACACTGACAGAAGGTGAGGGCATATGATATGGGTGAAGGGGGCGGGGCTTCTAGGGGCGTCAGTTAATATCAGAGAGTTCAAAACACCCATGTGAATCATTCCAGATTTATATGTCTATTGGCTCATATTTTGTGTAATTGGGAAGGAAACGGTCCACTCTCTTGTTGTATTTTTGAGTAATAACTCGTTCTAGCAAAGTCCGATATTAAATTAATGCACTCCAAAGCAAAATGTGTAAAGATTGGGAGGACTGGGTAATACCTATAATACTAGTGTTACTGAATATCATGGCAGTGTAATATTGTCTAGAGATGATGAAATCATTATATCGCACAAGCAATCAAGCAAGTAGTTGAAATTGCACAAGCAACAGCTAATGAGGGTGCAAGAGGATACTCAGAAGACAAAGTGAGAACAAGCAGAACAGCATCAATTCTGCTCAAGGATGGACTCAAGAAACTGAGAAGAGGCTGAAGTGCTTCACTTTAAAACACCTTGTGTTTACAGACATAATTTGTGTTATTACAGTCAACATTCATTCACGTCATGAAATACTATATTCGGTGGACTTCTTTGGAAAATATCCTCCAATTCAGTGCCCTTCCAGTGCTAGCACTTCATTTTGGATCGGTACATACCTATAAAAAAAAAAAATTATGTCGGTACGCTTAATATGACATGCACTGGGAATATAAAATCTGAGTTTATAGTTCTTTGTAGTTCTATAGTGACAGCTTGGACATTACAGAACATACCTCTTAAGGACTGTTGTAATTCCTATGTATGCTTTCTGATATCTATATAGTTCACGTTGGTCTTTTATCTATATGGTAGCTAGTATCTGTAGTTCAGAATGTACCCTGGTGAAGTTGTGAATCATTTGGCAGCAACAGATAATTCTTTCTTATATGCCGCATAGAACAGAGGAAAAAAGAAGAATGCTGTTGGATGGAGGAGAATTTCTATAAACATTTTTACTAACGCATGCTCTATTTCTCTCTTTCTTCCAGGCTCTGATAGAGCTAGCCACTCCGCGTCGGGGGGAGCTTCTCCTCTCTAAAGCCTGCTTCCGTCTGTAGTGGCGTACAGACGCAATCTTAATCAACAATCTTCAGGTTTAAGTAGAAGACGTTTCTAGGAGTTCTTCTGTGAGGCTGTTTCTCTTTTTTTAGCATTCACTTTGTTCTTGAGTGAAAGCGCCATCTGTTAGAATCAAGTGTTTGGAAACCTGGTGCTTTTCTGGTGAAGACGTGGGCAAAGGAGGCGATATTTCAGAGCGTCCTGGTTGCCTGGAGATGAAGCTGCAGGCAGTTATGGAGAACTTGCACAGGCAACAGCGGGCCAGGCTGCTTATGGAGATGGAGCAGCAACAGCAGCAGACGGGTTCGTGTCAGAGCTCCTCCCCCACAGGTGAGGAGCTGAAGCTAAGCTCCACCTCAGACACAGAGCGCACTCAGATAGCGGCTCTGGCAGCCATGAGGGCCGTGGCTGCCGGACTGCAGAGAAGGCCAATGGCTGACAGTCCTAGGTCAGAGCACAGCACCGCCGGAGAGGCGGATGAAGTAGAAGGAGATGAGGAGGAGGAAGAGGGAGAGGAGCAATATAAAGACATGATGGGATCTGACGAGGAGGAGCAAATGTATGTATGCTCATAATTGCCAATAATTACTATAAAGTCAGGCTAAA
The DNA here is from genome assembly GCF_027358585.1 of Pangasianodon hypophthalmus. Lineage (NCBI taxonomy): Eukaryota > Metazoa > Chordata > Actinopteri > Siluriformes > Pangasiidae > Pangasianodon > Pangasianodon hypophthalmus. The sequence continues at coordinate 19,655,781 of NC_069720.1, forward strand.
TAAATATTGTTTTAGTGTAATAAAGATGTATTATTGTTGTAACTGGGTAACTGCTGGTAATCATTTACATGATATTCAGCAATGTTATTATTGTAGTGTTCATGCTGCCAAGGTTAAAGGCTGTCCACTTTGGTAGGTGAAGGTTCCTTATTCTACCTAGATAGTGTGGCATTGGATTTTCAGCAAAAGCAGTCATTCACGTAACTCTGTTTAGTGGACGAGAGTTCCATGCCCATTTCAAAAACAACCGCTGAAGAATTTTTAAACCATGAAAAGAGCTTAAAAAATTATCCATCTGTGGAAATTTAGTGTTGGACTAGTTATAACCTTTCTAAAGATTACAGAATTCAGCTCAGGTCTTAGGATTTTTTTTTGCATGCTTTAGCTGGCACATACTGTAAGTCTACATTTCAATCATTTTTAGAAAGCAGAAGTGGGACGAGGATGACTTTGAGGGGGAGATGGAGGAAGACTACGATGATGATATGGCCGAGGAAGGCCTGCAGATGAGCCGTGAGGCCATCACCCCGGGCCGAGGCATCCTGCTGCTGCCTCATCGTCAGCTCCATCCTCAGTTGCTGAAGGCCCGATCAGGGCTTGAAACTGAACCGCGGGCCTCAAGTTTCCCAGCTCCTCCCTCTCAAGGCCAGCAACATGGCCAGGACCACACCGACTGGACCTATGAAGAGCAGTTCAGACAGGTAGGAAGTGGCAACTTGTCTTTTGCAATTTTCTTTTGCAGACTTTTTTTTAAGAAAACTGCCTAAAATTTGAGATAAAGGTGGAAAGATATAATGATTTATTCGTCCCTACACAGCTTTTTGCAATGTTTGCTTTGATTATACTACCAGACCTGCCAACCTTTACACTCTTTGTATAGGAAGTATGAATTATCCTCTCGTCTCATATTTTTTCCATCACCATGTCCCCTTAGGGGGCTCCGTATATTAGAGATGCCACCGAAATATTTTGGACAAAAACAGCACTTTCGGTTTTTGTCTGAAAGAGAACCGAGGGAAATTTTCATGTCAGTCAGCAGCATGGATGTTACACAACCGATTTGTAAAAGGATTATATTGAAAATGTACTTTTTGCAGACTTTTGCATTTGCTGCTGCCAGCAAGCCGTTTCCTATTGCACAGCTGGAAATAGTATTATGCCTTCCTGTTCTTTCCTTAAATCTGAAATGGTGGAAATGCTCGTTTTCCGGTCTCTTTTTTTAAGACCATAGATTCTGGATGATTAAATCATTAATCTCATTTTTTTTCTACGGTAAATTGCAAGCTGGGGAAAGAAGTTTCATAGTCTGCAGTGGATTTTTGAAGAAAACCCCTGTGAATTTATGGAGTATCTGTACTACAATAACATAGCACTTCAGCAGAATTAGAAATGAATAGGAATACTAAACTAACAATTAACAACTCAATACTAAACAACTGAAATTTAATGTGTGGCATTGGTTAAAATATGTGGACATATGTGAATGTGTTGCAATAGGTCCTTCTCCTGAAGCTGGATTCCTATATTGTCAGTCACGTTGGTGGTGCAGACTACAAATTTTATGGTTATGCGTTCAAGTCTTGGACACACCGTACACAACGTCCCACTCACACACCATGTGTTAAACTGTGAATGCAGAGTTATACTGTGTGCATAGAAAACCTTGCACTGCTGTAATTGCAATTATGATATCTATAAATTGTCTAGAGAGTTTCATTCTTGGTTTTTATGCAGCTGTTGAAAAACCTCATGGTTCAGTGCTTTATTGGAGGAACTGAAAAGGATCTTTCTGCCTTTGTGTTCTTAATAAGCATGCCTCAAACCTCATGGCAGTTAGTGTTTACTCCATAGCCTATTTACTAGAGATAATCAAAATGTATTGTGGCCTTACAGTAAGTGTTGAAATCACGTGTTGAAGGTGTTGTTTAATGATCCGCACCCATTTTTAGCCCTTAAATGTAAAATTTTGAGGGGAAAATTTAAGGACCACAAAAAAGTGAATGTGTTGTTTTATATTAGTTGATGTATATTTAAATGAATGTCTTTCAGTCTTTTTCAAGGAATAACAAAAAAGGGGAAAGTAGTTTGAATTAATGCATAAGGAGTTGCCGTGTTTTTTTTGTTTTTTTTTTTTGTGTATGATGTGTAATTGTTGATTTATTCTCCAAAGGTTGGCAGTTGCCCAATCCAGAGAGAACTGCAGTTAAGCCTTTGGAGATAGAGCTCCATATCATACTGCCACCAGAATGCATGAATCTTGGTGACCGTTAACAAAGAGTTGCAGTGTTCTTGTCCTTTAAGATAATATTACGTAATTGCATAGGACTGCTTGTGTAAGTATGTCTGATGAAGGTTACACTATGTTTTTTTGTCATGTATTACTTATTTTCAAGGTGCACTGAACTGTTGTGTAACCTGCATGTGTGTGTTTGGAAAGGAAAGTGTTAATGCACTGCAGTTTATTTTGGGCAGGTGGGTGGAAGCGGTTTGGAATGTGCCTGAGGGAAAGTGATAATCTGTCACTCTGGACTCAGACTCTGCCACTACTCGCCAGTCCGTCTCTCAGCCCGTGTCAGTTGGAACCCCGCCCAAATGTTCTCTGGCTAGACATGATAAAATTCAGTTGCTCAAGTAGGAAACTGATATCGAGCAAGCCATTAAACAGTGGAATCTACATCAGAACGCTCTTACCTTCAGTGTTCTGGCAAAAGTACAGATGGGGAAGTCTATCAGTTTATCCAGTGAGCGTTCAGTTATTTCGATTATAGTAAATCAGACATTTGCTTCTGATAGAACTATCAGGTCTGGCCATGTAGCTGAATGAATAAAAGAAACTGATTTTTTAATTGATATCAAAATATACCAGCCTTCAAGTCAGCAAAGCATAAACTCAGATTTGTTGGTGAAGCCTTTTGTGAGCCAAGTTTGTGGTTTTGCTTAAGCAAATCCTTGCATCACAGGGTGTGTTGACACTTTTTTTTTTTTTTTTTTTTTTTTTTTTTTAAATATAATGAAACTGGTTGCTATATAGATTCTTGAAAGACCACATAAAATGTCTCCCAAGTCAAAACCTATTTATGGATTGAAAAGGATTAAAGAAATCTCCAACGTAACCTTTATGACTGCAGTCAGACTAGTGTTAATAGTTTCTAGATGGCTTTTTCTATCCATATATAAAACAGCAAAGCATACAAAATAAATAAGGAACACACAATGGTTTGTGCTGTTATAGGAAAACAGTCCACGCCATGATTATATATATATATATATATATATATATATATATATATATATATATATATATATATATATATATATATATATATATATATATATTTTGTATGCTTTGCTGTTTTATATATGGATAGAAAAAGCCATCTAGAAACTATTAACACTAGTCTGACTGCAGTCATAAAGGTTACGTTGGAGATTTCTTTAATCCTTTTCAATCCATAAATAGGTTTTGACTTGGGAGACATTTTATGTGGTCTTTCAAGAATCTATATAGCAACCAGTTTCATTATATTTAAAAAAAAAAAAAAAAAAAAAAAAAAAGTGTCAACACACCCTGTGATGCAAGGATTTGCTTAAGCAAAACCACAAACTTGGCTCACAAAAGGCTTCACCAACAAATCTGAGTTTATGCTTTGCTGACTTGAAGGCTGGTATATTTTGATATCAATTAAAAAATCAGTTTCTTTTCTTCATTCAGCTACATGGCCATATATATATATATATATATATATATATATATATATATATATATATATATAATAATATACGTGTGTATATATAAGATATGTATGTATGCGTGCATGTGTGTGTGACATTCTCTACACAACCTTCCTGAGGCAAAAAGAGAATACAGAAATGGCCTTTGATGTCTCATCTGTATTGTAAATATCCCCAGTAGGACAAATGGAGCCCAGATGGACAGTAAAGCAGACATGTCTTTAAAAATTCATCACATCCCTCCACGGTGAGCTCCCATTTAAAGGCTTTTGTATTAAAGATTGATGCTTGAGTTGGATAGGAGAAGGCAGCGCTCACCGAAACCATTGCATTAAATTAGAGATTACACTGTGTGTGTGTGTGTTCCTGGTTCATTTTCATGCCATACTACCAAAAGTGGTGCTGTCTTTGAACTGGCATTACCTTGTATAATATTTGATGGAGCAGATTTGGCTAATTCACCTAGTAGTGTGTAGTTTAGGTCGTCGTAAATATGTAATTATTAGATCGCATTTCGTGTGTGTGATTTTTGATCTCATTCAGTGATGTGAAAAGGAAAGATCCACACGAACCATTTGTTTTTCACCCTTCGTTTGTCACTTTGTCACCATGTAGCAGCTCTAGCACCAACCGGTTTCCTCCTCTGGTTTCTTATTCAGTGCATTTCTCAGAATGAGGAATGAAACACTGGTACTTGCATACAGCTTAATTAGGGAGATGACGTGCTGCAGTCGCAGCTAGTAAAGAAATCAATCATTGATCAAATAAAATGGTAATTATGAAAGACGTACAGAAATCAGGTGGGTCTTGTCTGTAAACAATCTTATCATTAAGCCTCTGATACGAACAAAATGTACTTTATATATCAATTCATTTGTTAAATATATTTCTAACATATTCAACATTTGTGTTTTAATGGCCTATATATTTATCTTTTTATCATATTTTGTCTTTATTTGTATTGTTATTCCTGTCACAATCCTTTTCAGGATGCTCCTTTTAAACTTCTGTTGACTGTGTCTAAGCCTGTTAGGATTAATAGGCCTTGTAATGGCACAAAACAACCTGGAAAAAGTCCATTTACTTCTCTCATAGTTGAACCCTGGCCAAACCGTACATGCTGCCATGAGGAATTGCTCCTTGGCAGCGAATCCATGTGAAGAATTCTGCAAGCAGCAGTCAGACTGACGTCAGAGCAACACAACCTGCGGCTTTAAAAAACTGGCAGGCTTTCAGTATAGAGCAGAAGGAGGGAGGGAGAGCCACTGGAACGTGAACAAAGAACGCACAGAGGCTTAGCACAGCAGTTTTCCAGGCTTGCTGTCCCTTTTCTTGTGTTCAAGTCAGTTCCTCTTTTTGCCTTCACATTTGTGTGCGTGACAGATCTTCGTACTTTCAGGTGCTTCATACTTTTAAATGATATTTAGATTAGCTTTGTGGAGCTTGGAACAATAAGCCCTTTGTCCATTAGGTATGTACCAGTAATTAGTCCTGGAGAATGCTGTACAATCTGACACACCTACAGCACTACAGCAGGTAATCAGTCTGCTGTATTCGGGCTGGATCTGAATTCTGTAGTAAGCCACATCTCCTGCTGAAACTGCTGGTTAACATTTGTACCATCATCCAACTGTTATTGTGGTACTACTATGTTTTATTTGGGAGTAGGGGTGTCACAGTCTGAAATTTTACCCGCAGGATTCTAAAAATTTCATGGTTTGACGGTATGATGTTATTATTCCATCACATAAAAATTAAAGGGGAAACCCAAACAGAAACAAAAAAAACTTTCTTTTGAGAAAGTTTTGAGAACTACTTTTCCTTATAAATTCTTACACTGTCGGTATTTATCACATTGTTTGTATAAGCTGAAGAGAGAGTGTCTGTGAGAAAAGGCAGCATGCTGAGCTGAAAGAAAAAAAAAAATAAAAAATTGCCAGGCAGCATGCAGCACTGCTTTGCCAAAAATAGATCGTTGTTTCATTTAGCTCTAGTTAGCAGTGCCATGTTCGTGTGTACTTTTGATAGTCAATGCATACGATAGTTACGACATGCTAGGAGTGACAGCAGAGGTAGCAATGTAACGTGTTTGCAGCAGTAGCAGATTTTCTGTGCAGTCTGCTTCCAGTGTGCAAGGAAACTGAGGTTGCTGTGGTATGTTTAACGGGGAGTCCAGCTGGATAGGGTTGCAAACTCTAACCTATATTTTAGGAGAGGTGTAGGGATTTGGAACACTGGAGTGAGGAACTGGACTGCATATAAAAAAAAAGTTAGCAGAAGTAGAAGGTAATAGATGCATTTTAATCTGTATTTTGAAAGTCAGCAGTGTGGCAACCATCCAGTCCCACACTACAGCTAACAATGACAATGGCAGCTGCCTTGGTATGTGCCATTTTGGGCTGGATTTATGCCTCTGAAGGTAAACACAGTCCCAACCAGGAAGGATTCTAAGCTATGGGGTCTTAACTGCAGAATTAAAGACTTCCTGCACCATACACGTGTATGGTTTCTCAGAGACTCCAGGTCTCGAGCTGAGAACCGTGAATCTGAGGTGCCAAATTGAAAGCTACCAGTTTGTGTTTGTCTAAACAGAGAAGTTAGGGGATGTGTACAAGTAAATGTGATAATACAATATTACGAATATTATATTGTGATCTGGAAATGTAACACTGTTGGCCACCGAGAATATATGATGTGCATTTTTTTTTTTTTTTTTTTGGTCTAATATTGAAAGACTTTTTGCCTCTGTCTATGAGCCCTCTAAAAAAGGGAACTGAAAACACAGGAGTTTTGCTTGGTCTCAGCTTAATTGTCAGTTTAGATAGTTGCATGCTTGCATTCACGAGACCTCTCAATGATGAAATTTGTAAATTTATATTTATTTATGGGGAAAAACAGACATTAACTTCTTTTTTTTTTTGTTAAATTTTGTGTTCTTTTTTTTTTTTTTTCTGCTCAAATTTAAGGAAATTGTACAAGCTGTAGTCATAGTCATCTGTAGGAAATTTAGCTTTTCCAAGCCATTCGAATGAATTTTACACGAGTTGTGGTAATTTTTGCAAATTCATTTGTATTTTGTTTGGCCCTTTTGTTTCTTATTTGCTTATTTAGCATTTCATGGGGGTTGGTAAAAAAAAGTACGAGGCCAGGCTCAGTCTGTACTCCTTTTTCTTTTTTTGGGCCATCATATTCTCCATCGGGGCTGCAGATGTACCTCTCTTGGGAAAAGACGCAAAACTGCTACTGTGTTAAAATTTCATTTCCTGCCACACAAGGAGCTAAAACGGTCTTGTTTAATGTCTGATTTGCAAGATTGGTAAATTCAAAAGTCATTTGAATTATTAAATGGTGCAGATCTTTGAGTTTCAGGTTTCACTCTGATATAGTGATACACAAAGTAACATTCTCACCATGCAGGTGTTTGTTACAGCCCTGTCTGTGCTGCTGATTCAGTTGGAGAGAATAAGGCCATGGTTATGGAAGCCAGCACTATTGTTTTCACACAATGGCTCTCCCTTTTATCAGAGACGTTCGCAGGGCCTGCCCGCCATTCAGTAATGGAGCTCTCATGTTCTTTTATTATGATTCTGGGGCTTGTTGAGCAAATTTGCTCTGTAAGACTGAAACTGGCTCACCGGTTGATTTCTGCCCTTCCCCCTACTCTGCGTATGGCAGGTGTGAAATGCCGTTACAGGGTTTCAACACCGGTGTCTTGTATGTCATAAAAGCATGTTGTGGGGCCTTCACTGTGACCATGAAGGGTGAAAGAGTCAGAGTTCACTGAATTCACTGGCTTTGATGAAATACACACAGTAAAGAATTTCTGTAATTTGTACAATTAAATACTGCATTCAGACCACTATAATGCATTTAAGCGACTGTATGCAGGAGTTTTCTGTTAAAACTAAAAAAAAAAAAAAAAAAAAAAAAATCTTTATAGAGCAAGGGAATAAAAATAATCTATAGTATGATGTTGCTAAGCTGCTGTAGTAGTAATTCACATTCAATGCTGAGTTAGGGTGTTGGTTCAGATTGGAGAAAAATTTATTTTCCCAGCTCAACTTCAGGCACAAAAAAAGTCTGACTCTGTGGTGACTGGCAGGAGCCAGCAGCCAATCAGGGGAGAGAGTGAAGAGCATGATAGAGTAAATTAGACAGTAAAAATAGTCAGTATAAGACTATAATTAATTGATGGACAGCTAGGGCATTTATTTGTTCTTAATTTGTTCGGAAGTTTGTGAATGATGGCTCATTTGTCCCTGTGGATTTTGTATCGTTATGCAGGAGATATTTTGTGTTTTTTCTGTATTTTGTATTTGTTCTCTGGTTGTGTTTTTTGTTTGTTTGGTTTTTTCCCCTCCTTTCTTTTTTCTTTTTTTCTTTTTGGGTAGCTCCCTATAGTTAGTGGCCTAGTTTACTTCTGTTGCAATCAGAAATGCACAGAGCCATCTCCAGTGCAGAAGGGAGCCAACATAGCAGATCCATTTATGAGACCACACACGCTTAAAATCACAGTAGACAGTGAAAGAAACTTCACATGACATGAAAATTGCAGGTGGGGAAGCGTTAGTGAAGCTAATGCCATGGGGTGGGAAAAATTTTCTGCCTTTAATTAAACATCCAACCAGCATAGAAGTTCTCTTTTTCCATAATTTCAAATGTGACAAAATGTATTAAATAAAACATTTTTACATAGAGAACGCAACATGGTATTATTATATTGGATACCAAAGAATATTACACATAATGCAGTCGTTGTGCAAAGAAATGTACCGTACATTTTATTGAGCTATTCTTTACCACTTTTAGTCCATATTCTCTAAATCGAAATGTATTTTGGCTGATTTTATAAAGCCCAACTAATTATCACAGCCTGTATGAAATTGAGTTACTTAAGTAATATAACCTGAAATACAGGTGTAGTGGACATAATAGCGTTCTCTTATGTTAATTATAATGTGGCTAATAACTAGCCTCTGTCAACACAGAACATTGTAATACTTTAATAAATATGTTTTTTTTTTTTTTTTTTTTTTTTTTTTTTTTTTTTTTTTTTTTTTTTTTTTTTTTAATAAATACACTTTTTCCAATTTACTTAAGATATAAGGTTTGGTTGTCTGCCTATAATTTTTCCTCTGTTCCGCAAACACACACGCGCGCACGCACGCACGCACACACACACACACACACACACACACACACACACACACACACACTATAGATTTAGCTTGCTAGCAGCTGAAGCTTATTTAAAGCTTTGTATAAAAAGTGTTCTCTTTACACTGAATGTGTGGTTGTCAGTTGTCTTTTTCATCATGTGTTTATTTTTTTTAGAAGCATTACAATAAAAATTGAAAGCTGTTGTCAGCGTGTAATATTTTTTTGCTCGATTAGACTGACATGCTAACATCTGGTTTGCTCTGTGAATTTTTCCATCGCACTGCAGATCTGATTAATGAGAGCACATATATAAAGACGTTTTCTCCTTTGTTGTCAGATAGATGTGTTTCCACTGTAGTATTAGGACGTCGGCAGGCCAAATATCCTGCTAAATATCCTGTCATAAAGGCTGAGCTCTGTGAAGGGAAGCGTACACAACAATGAAGGAGTTAATTGGTTTTCATTTTGCAGTTCTCCGTTAACGAGCCTTTGCTGCTGTCATGGTGTAGATAACACTGTTCAGGCTGGTCAGTGTATTTTAGCTGTATTTCTGTGTAAAGCTTCAGTGCATTTCTACTCTTTTTCAATACTGTGCATTGATTGATTGATGCTGTGTTTTTATCAGCGGCATGAAGGGGAATCAGCTGAAAGAAGTCGAGCTGAATTTAATGTATGTTCTTGATTTTTTTTTTTTTTTTTTTAATCCTTTGAGCACTGGAGTTGTTGTTGAGGAGGTAGCAGGATGTGCTTATAAATGCTTTTGATGGTGATAACTGCCAAAGCTGATAAGGATCCACTGATGTGCTTTGGCATGCTGGAAAAAGGAAGGACTGTTTGTAAATGAGAAGAAGTAGGCACTGATGGAATTCCATTAGAGAGAGAGAGAGAGAGAGAGAGAGACTAACTGACTAAAGGGAGCTCTTTTGAGAATTTATGGTATGGTGCTCCTCAAAAGTGCATGCATCCTGTAATTAAGCCTACGCTGCATTAACAACCCATCCCCCCATCCCCGTCATCCCCCATCCCCGTCATCCCCCAACCCTCGCGCAGTCATCCGACTCCTCCCCTCCTCCCTTCCCCCCACTTTCCAATAGCCCTCTGGGACTACTTCACCCAGCCTCTGTCCCTGAAAGTCTTACTTTCCTTGTTTTGTTCCCAAGAGATGTAATAATTAACCTTTCCTATTACTCCCTGGATAGAAAATAGAGGCTGTGTGACTACGAGCACAGCTTAATGGGCACAGCATGAGCTAATGATATCTGCCTTCCTCTCTGGCAGCCTTGATATGCCATTATCTCGGTGAAGGCTTTAGATGCTTCTTCAGCTTTTGTGCCCGTGAAAATGAAAAATATGCACGTGGTTCCATGCAGTAACACCAGATTTTCAGGATATTTGACTTTTATATTGTTGCTTTATTACGGGTTCGGTGCTAGTGTACATTTTAGAATCGGATATCTTCATGGATCATTGCTACTCTCGACATGACTAAACTGTTCCCTCGTGTCGTTAACAAATGCAGGGTGTGAAGGATGTGTATAAAAGCAGATTTTCATTTTCAGATTTCAGTAACATGTTATTTTTCATATTCAGAGTAGAAAATGTGGAATTGTATAAACTGAAGTGCTCTTTGTACTTTGTGTGTGTGTATGCGGCTTTTTTTCCCTGCATAAAGTACCACAACATTTGAGAGCTGGAGTTGTTTGTGTGTGTGTGTGTGTGTTTTTTTGTTTTTTTTTTCCCCCCCATTAGTCCCCAGTCTAGTACCAAAGGTTCCATTGGTTTTATTTTTTGCTCAAGATTGGAACTAATGGTACTTGGGTGTGGTTTAACATTTAATATCTCAGAACCATACCAGCACTATAATTTTAATGTCACATCAATGAAATACCAGTTTTACAGGTTTTACTGCACTGATAACAGCCTTACAATGAATGCATAAAATACTGTGCATTGCAAAATATATTAATCATATTTTCACCAACAATTACTTGAAATTAAAATTTGTTACATTTGATCATGGGACAGTTTGTTTTTTTAATCTTGCTGTTAAAAATGACAAAAAGTCCATCTAGAAAAGTCTCTCTACTGCACAGTCATCTTGGCAAAAAAAAAACAACGGGCACTTATTTCAGTTATTTTCATCTTTACAAGACCAGGTTCTTATCTGCTTGTATTAGGAGACTGATGTATTAGAAAAGGATTAACAAAAAGGCAAAATCTGATTAAAAAATGACATTTTTAAAAAAAAGTGTGTTTGGCTCGTATAACGCAGACAAAAATGTTCAGGTTGTTCAGGCTTTTTTCAGAACGACTGGAACAAAGCAGCCTATATCTGCATGTGTATATGTGTAAGAATCTGATAGGTCGAACATTTCCTGCTAATATCTTAAACAGCAAGACAACTGGCTCTTTTTAGCGTGGTGGAAATTGTGTAATACAGCTAGCATGGTTGAGTGTTATGTGCTGGTCTGTCTCTACTCGTGCCATCTCTGGCTTAATCTGAGCACGGCTTCCATGTTGAATTTAACCATTGGGAGGTGGCGCACCATAATGACAATGCAGTTGCTTTTACTCAAGAGACTGAACCCCAGACCTGAACCCTGAGTTTCGTTGGCTCTTGTTTGGGCCTGCCCTTTTTTTTTTTTTTTTGAACACTCCATTACGTGCCTACAGATATCTTGAAAATGTCTACTACTTAAATTGTAAATAACATTTCATGACTACAGCCCACATATGCACAGAAAACTGCATCTACCTCAGATTTTCAACCAGAGCTGACTTTAAACCCAAATGAGAGGAACTGGTATTTAGACCTGTCATGTTTGTGAAAGTTTGGCTGCTGATTAATTTGTCTGTAATGGTGATTAATAAATTAATTTTCTTTTCTATTGATTTTTTGCCAATTGTATAATAAACATAAAAAAGGTGTGACAATGCACATACATAGCCATTAAATTAACTTTGTTAGCCTGTAAACAGTTGCAAAGAACACCTAGCACATGGAACAACCTAATAAAATAAATGTGTGTGTATAGTGTAATATCAAATAGTTAAGTCATTCACCAAAAATTATTTAAAATATAATAGTAGATTGAATAGTGGTGATTTAATCAAGAAACTAATTGAGAATGAACATGTATATTAATGTTAAGTGGAATTTAATGGTTTAATGGTTTAATCATTTCGGATATCAGCACAATTATGTAATAATTGTGACGGGCCACCTGGTGGTTTATTTCTGTGATCCAGCATATATTTTTTATGTGTTGTATGTTTTTGCCTTTATTCATTAATAGAGCTTTATCAAGCTGCAGCCTTAACTCCTCATTCTTGTTGTTTTTTTCTGCACAGCTTTATGAACTGGACAGCGATCCCAAGAGGAAAGAGTTCCTGGATGATTTGTTCAGCTTCATGCAGAAGAGAGGTACATAATCACCCCTGAAATGAATATTTAGTAGACACTTATTTGAAAATGATAACCAGTACTGAATTTAATTTATGTGACTCTATTTCCAAAACCAAGTTTGCTTTAGAAATGCGTTAGCATAGCAGCAGTAGTACGTAGTCACAAAAAACACCTTACAAATAGTCATGGTCCATGAACACTTTCATTTGTTAATTTTTAGTCAGCTACTGAGTTATAGAGTTCAGTCAGAAACACGTTTAAACAGACATTTTCTCGGGGCTTTGTCTGCCTTGTTGAGGCCTATAGCTATTTAACCCAGCAAATTTTAGAAGTTACATTCACATTTTCAAGTTATAGTTATGTTTACTCCTATGTTTCTCTTCCTGTAATGAATGAGCACCCAGCTCAGGCTTCAGCCTGATGAAGCAACATTTCTTAAAATGACTGCTTTATAGCTGTTGACGTTTTTACTGCTTATAGTATGCTGGAGTTGATCTATGGCCTCTGAACATACAGAAAACTGCTATATGTATGTGAAAATGAGCACATGCTACAGTTTGGCCTTGGAGTTATCAGAACATTATCATCTGACCTTTCTAATAAATAGGCTCCAACATAAAGTAACGTATACAGATATTTTTTCCCTCACATAAGCAGCACTGAAGTTCCCTATTCACGTGACAGAATGTTTTATTTGAGAAAAGAAGAGGCTTTATTGCCTGTAATGTAACACACAAACAGGAACACACTGTAAATACAGTAATTTGATTTAATACTGCCCTCTAGGGACAAGTGGGAAAATGACACTTCGCATTTCCCCCTCATAATTCTCACCCCATAGTGAGCACACACATGCTATGCACACACGTACATAAATTGTAGTAGATTTCAGTTAATCTTAATGGAATTGAAATTCTGCCCAAATGTAGAAATTCACATTGTAAAGCTATGCTCGTTCTGTTTCTTTGCAGGGACACCAGTGAACAGGATCCCCATCATGGCCAAGCAGGTGCTGGATCTGTATATGCTCTACCAGCTGGTGACGGAGAAGGGCGGCCTGGTGGAGGTCATCAATAAAAAGTTATGGAGGGAGATCACCAAAGGTCTGAACCTGCCCACGTCAATCACCAGCGCTGCCTTCACTCTCAGAACACAGTGAGTGTTTGATTCTCTGAGGATGAAATCATTCTTTACATCAGTGCAACTTTACAGAAAAATGTATATATGTAAGTAAGGAATAAAATACGACTGGCTATGCTGTTATTAGAAAATAATCAAATATAAGGTTATGTGACGCGCCCTGATATGAAGTGGAGTTATTCCCAAGTTGACCATTTTCCAATAACAGTTCCAAAAACAGCAGTCTTGAAGTGTTTTATTCCTCTTGTTCCACAGCATTTTGCAAATTCTACCAATTTCTTATTTATTAAAGAAAGTAATTTTGTAGGATTTATCAATTTATAATTAATAGATGTAGTGAAACGTCTGCGAAACATGTTCATTCCCATTATACACTACTGCAGTGATAAATGGTTGCTCTCTCACGAGCTGTTCTCTTTTTTCCTTAACAAGAAAAAAAATGGCGTGTGATGTTACTAAAAACATCCTGAATAATTTACTGTGTCAGAAAATTTAAAGGAACAGCTTCCCTTGACTAAAACAAAGTGCTGACAGTGGAGACTCCTTCTAAAAATGCTTAATAAACGTCTCTTAACAGAACACATTACCACATAAATAATTACACACGTAATTAATCCATTTATGTGTAAGCTGTTACTATAGAAACGATAATGAATTAATACAAGTGGGTTAATATAAGCCTGAGATTGAGCTACTGTCAGAGGAGTGCTGTTAGAAATGTAATCAAAACGTCCTGACTATATTTTATTATATCACACCGTTCATCTACTGCATCAAGTAGTAATACAGAATGGCCAGTTGTTTATCTTGCACTGAGATTTATTAGCTGTTCTCTTGGACCTCACATTTCTAACCCCCTCTCTTTCCAGATACATGAAGTACCTTTACCCATATGAATGTGAAAAGCGGGGTCTCAGCAACCCCAATGAGCTCCAGGCTGCCATAGACAGTAACCGGCGTGAGGGACGGCGCCAGGCTTTCGGCGGCTCCCTTTTCACCTACTCGCCCAATGGGGCTCCCACCATGCTCTCCTCCCCTAAAATCTCTATGCCCAGCATTGGTATGGCTGTGGGCACCAGCGATACCTCACTTTCCTCCGCTCAAAAGGTCAAGAAGGGTAAGAACAGTCTCAAACTCTCAAATTCAGGTGTACTTAGTGCTGATGATGATATGCTTGAATTATGATCTGAATGAACTGTGATGTGCTGTATCACACTGTGTAGTGAAAAAATGGCATTGCATTTCGTGAATTTACTTCTCTCTAAAGGTTAAATGTCCTGGAACCAGCATTCAGATTTTGATTTTTGCATTTTGCTGTTTTTAATGTTGCAGAAGGACACAATAATTGTGATTTGAAATACTTATTTAATAAACTGTGGTCTATAAATTTGTCAGATTTATTACTAAAGACCACTAAAGGAATTGTGGCTTAGAACATTCACACACATAGACAGTAGTTTCAACTAAAATCAGAGTCTCAAAGCAAGCTGAATAAAACCCTCTGTTTTAAACTTTTGAAATCTATGTCCCTGATGCTGACCTGCTTCTGACTACTCCATATCTGTTTCCCCTCACTTGCATTTCCTCTGCTTTACCTAGAAGATGATGTCAGTCAGTCTCTGACTGCACAGGCCAGCAGATTGCCTGGCACTCTAGCTGCTCAGTCAGTGGCAGCAGCTCAGGCAGTGGCGGTGCAGGCTGCCATGGCCGCTCAGGTTGCTGCACTTGAGCAGCTGAGGGAGAAGCTGGAATCCGGCGAGCCACCCGAGAAGAAGATGGCGCCTCCTACAGAGGACCACCAGCGGCTCCTGCAGAGGGCACTGCAGCAGAACCTGCTAGCTATGAGCACCCAGATGCCCATGAACATCCGCATCAACAGTCAAGGTAACGAGGCTTGAGACATGTCACGTGCACCATTATCCCGGCTACTACTGAGTGTCTGAAAAGAGTATTACGGAAGAGTGAACCTCAAGCAATGCATGTGAGAATCTGAATAATCCTGCTGTGATTAGCTGATAAATTTTTTCATATTTTCCCTGAGATTATTATTATTATCATATACAGTGAGAGGAAGTAATTTTTCAGACACTTTTGTTTTTGTTATTTAATATACTTCTGTTGCATATATATATGATAGTACTTTGTTACAAAGCTATTGTTGGTAATTACAGCTTCAGGATGTATATACTAAGAAGTAATAAATGCTGCTGTATAAAAGGAGGATGGGCCAGTGGCCGTAAGCCGAGGCGGTACAAATGGCAGAATTGAAATTACTAGAAGAGTTAGCCAGGTGCCCTTAGGAGTGTTTTTGTGTCAAACCATTTTTTTCTGACCTCACTTATAATGATCTGGATGGATGACACCAAATTCACTTCTGTAAATTTTCTCCATATTTTGGCCTTTTCAGGTGCCGTATGTTGTGCTGCTAAATATCTTTTTTTTTTTTTTTTTTTTTTTTTTTTTTAATTATTATTTTTATTGTGGTGAGAACTTCTACTTCAGAGAAATGTTTCTTTTTTTTGCTCTGTGAACTTGGCCTTTTTATGGAGTTTTGTGGGCATCATCAAATGCAAATTAGCTGTGTTGTGCACGCACCCAGCAATTTACAGGTGATTGCCATTTATCAACATACAAACACGAATACAAAGAAACTCAGCTTTTGTACATCCAGTGTAAATTTTTAGTTCTGTTTGGCTTACGCAAACATTTACACACAACTTTACTCAAATATTGATGAATGAGGCTCAATGTTTGTAGATGAAGTTGATATATGCACTGGAAGACGCTCTGGATGTTTAACAACAAAAACAAAAGTATCCAAATACTTATTTTTTTAATGAAATTATTTCATGTTTCATTGTATAAAGGGGAAAATGTGAAGAAATAAAAAATTGCTAGACAAAATGCAAGGCCTTCCCCAACAAGCTCTTACTCTCGAATGGTGTTGAAATTGATCATTTTGGGGGAAAACATAGTATGAATTTTCCAGCAATTATATGTTGTGGTAAAGTGTCTTGCTGTAATCTCCAGCCTTTTCACTGAACATCATGTACTGCTTAGTATCCTCTTGTAGTGAAACCAATCCTTCCTTGACTTTCATTTACTAGTATCATCATAGAATAGTAGTGAAATGAGTCATACGAGTCATTTATTTTCTCACTTTAAACTATGACACATAAGTGTGTTTCTATTCTTAATCTATGTAAATCTGCAAGTGCTTTCATGGTAACTCACCTGAAATTTCCCCCAACTGTACACAGTCAATGTGATCAAAGAAATGGATTAGGGGAAAAAACTGTCCTCCGTGTAGTATTCCTACGCTAAACAAAAGTCTGAAATACTGTATAAGAGCATGACAGAAAAAATGAAGTCAAGGCGCTGACCCATTTTTCACCTGAATTCATGCGTCTCTACTCCGCTTTGTGGTGGTGGGGAAATCCCCTCTATGACACGCTGTAGAAATAAACATTATGTTGTTAACCTAAAACCAAGTGATTCAGATACATGTGGTTTTATCTGACAAACTTTATAGTAAACGTGAGCTCATATTAGTGCCCGGTGCGTGTCCTCCCCATGTCTGCATGGGTTTTGTCTGGGTTATTCAGGTTCCTCCTACCTTCAGAAAACATCCTAGTAGGTGGATTGGCTGTGTTGTATTGCCTTTATGTGAATGAGTGTGTGAATGGACTGGTAGCCCACCCAGGGTGTTTTCCCACCTTGCACCCACTGTTCCTGGGACAGACTCGGGATCCACCACTACCCTGACCAGAATACTGGTCTTACTGAAGATAAATTAAATAAATGAATGAGTTATATATATTGCAGTGTGTTATCAAGGTTAATTTGATTTAAGCCAAAAACGATAATGGACTCATTAAAGTTTTATTGCATATTGTTGATTGGCTTGTTTTCTTCTATTTCAGAAAGCAGACAGGATTCTGCCCTTAACCTCACCATGAATGGCCTGAATAGCATCAGTATGTCAGTGGAACTCAACGGGGTCGTCTACACTGGTGAGTGGCAGATGCAGCGAAAGTTGTATGTTGAAATTCAGTGGTCAGGCCTATTTTATAATTTACATCATAATTTTGCAATATAGTGTTGCACATGAATCTTTTCAGAGCTCTTGCTTTTGCAAAACATTTACTTTGCAGCCTGATTGCACTGGCCCTCATGTAGAGTAAAAATAGCTACAAGTTTTTATTTGACATTCAAGCAGACCTGTGAATACAAGAGGCCCATTCTTTTCTTAATTCAGTATATGAATGAAATGTATGCTTTTTTTTTTTTTTTTAAAAACTATACATACAGTGTGCTTGTTTTGTTGCAGGTGTGCTTTTTGCTCAAGCTACTGGTTTAAACTCCTCAGGAACAGCAAACAAAACGGCTGGAGAGCGCAGTAACTCTCAGCAGCTTCCTTCCTCTCAGACGCCTACCTCATCCAGCTCCACCAACCCGTCACCCTAAACACCTCACAACCTCCCGGTCTCAAAGCTAGCTAAAGCCAAAAATCAACCTCATTTTCTAGAGCCTATGCCAAAAAAAAAACTAGCAGTAATAACAAGTTTCCAGACCACTTGACGTACACTATCTCAGGTTCTCTTTTCTTTTATTCACTCTTTTGTTCAGTAGCCAAAATGAACTAAAAGAGTACAGCAACAAAAGAGAGTTACTTGGTTAAAACAGACATATAATATATATACATATACAAATATGCAAAACCTGTGAATAATTTATTTCTTTTCTGGGTACAAAATACTTGGAATTAATAGAGAAGTTGAATCTAGAAATGGTAGCACACTGTTTACACACTTTAATCACCTCCTGACTGACAATGAAACTTCTCGGAAAACATTTTATGAATGAATGAGTGTTATAAAACCATAATGCAAATAAGGTTCTAAAACTATACATGTATGGTCCATGTATATCTAGAGTGCCTTGCTGAACATCTCTTCACCAGTTTTTTTTTTTTTTTTTTTTGGTGGTATGAGCCACAAGAGACTCAGTGAAACCCCAACGATGATGATGATGAATGTGTGCAACTTCATGGCTGTTTTCTGATACCGCATGCTGAGTGCCTGACCACTTGGCATTTTGGAAAGAATAGTGGAAACCATTTTCGAGTCTTCAGAAAAGAAATGCCAATTATTTTATTTGTAAAATAAATCTCATTGAATAGACACATTATTTAGCAGGGCAGAAGATAATACTGCATTATAAACATTATGGAGGATATATTTTTGCAAGCCAGAGTATACATGTCTGTGTATATAAACCATGTTTCAGATTTGAAAACTCTTTTGAACAGGTTGAAGAAAAACACGGCTAAAAAAGGAATTTCGAAAGGTGTTTATTAAGTGGCCTAGACAAGCTAAAAAAAAACAACAAAAAAAACAGTTGTCTATAATTCACCTGTTAAAGATAGGAAATGCAAATGAGTGTAAAGGATCCTGTCTGCTATTAATCGCTTTGTTTAGCTAATGAGCAAATATTCAGGAAACACCTTTGTTGTATCATCTAGAATCAATAGAAGGAACTTACTTGTTCCTCTGTATTTAAAATATTATATTTTAAGCAAAACCACATACTCCTTGAATATAATAGTCTGTTTCTACAAAATATTTGTTATACAGACACTTACAAAATTTGCCAAATTCATATATATATAATATATTCATTGTTATTATGCAGATTTGTTGTTGTGCAGAATTCTATATATTTCCATAATTGTCTCATTGAACACAGAAATCCTAAGCACACATCATTTGGTTCCCTTTTTCAGGGCTGAAAACATTATATTTGAGATCTACATGAAAATATACTCCTTTTTTTTTCTTCTCACTCGCACAATAGATCTTAAAAAAGATCTATTCATTGGGTTCAGCGGTTCACTGACAGTGTGTGAGCTGAATGTGGCATATTTCAAACTGTAGGCTTAATTATTCTGCATTCATTATGGCAGACAGTTAAACATCACTGAGCTAGCACTGAAATCAGTATGTTTTATCCCATAATGAACAGCTTTGACCTGAAACTTGGTTACAGCTAACCTTTTTGTTGTTGTGAATTGTCGAGTGCATTACACAAACTCACGGAGACGATGTGTCAATCAGAAAACAATACTTGTACACGGTTTCTTCCAGGATTATGCATTATTCTGATTAAGTGTTGTCATTTGTGACTGGACTTTGGGGGACATTATCTAATCATTATGTGGTTGTGATGCTTTTTGTTGTACTAACTTTAGTGTTACACTATATTCAGAGTCAGGTAGCTTATGGATTTTACATTTGACCTTCTATTTCAGGTATATAATGGTATGGCTAGCTTTCTACCACAATGAAATAGAGAAATTTAACAGTTCCTATAAGTAGCATTTAAGCTTTCAAGACGCACTAAAGCTGGAAAAGTTAAATGATGGTAATAATGCTATGTTATACGTGTCCAAAACTTCAAAACGGGCAATATTTCATTTTTGTCCTTGAGCTTTTGACGGCGTTTTCTCGCTCTTTTTCAGCCTTAGCTCTACTGTATCTTATACGTTGGCTCATTTCTTCTTTGACATTAATTCACTGGCGTATAGGTTGCTTCAGCATCTGTGCAAGTGAAGGTGTCTGTTATTTATAAGAAGTAAAAAGCTTTTCATTATCAGGAAGTAACAACGTACCTCATAGCTTTCTAGGCATGTTATTAGACTCACTCTATCTACCTCACACATTCACTTTACTCAGCTCACGTCATCAGGCAACACCATTAAATCAACCACTCTACACACGCAGAAGAAAAAAAAAACCAGGTGTGACTGGATACAGTAGTTTGGTAATTAGATTTCATTTGCAGAGCCAGTTAAAAAAATGGTTAAAATCGCACTTAATGTACAATCTGTGCCACTTGGAGAGCTTTATGAGGCTTCGTAAGGTTTCATAACCACACGTAGAAATCTTGTCTAGGGCATATAGTGCTATAACTTCTAACTTAATTCTAACTTGTGCTCTGTCCTTTTGCTGTGTCGTATCTCTGATTGAGGTGGCAATTAACAGATAACATGCTGCCTTCTAGTGGATAGAGTGCAAGGTGGTGATATTTATTTTATTGTCAACATACAATCTCCATTTCTTGTGTTAAGTTACTAAAGAGCTGGGATTTGTGGATTTGAAGCGTTCCCTTCTCCTTGTGAGGGACACATGAGAAAATCTATCTTGCATTTTGAGCTTTGGAATATTAGATATAGCACCATCACCATGTATTGGGGTAGTGTTTTGTTATGTATCCTCAACCATTTAGGATCAAGGGTAGAAAGAAAAAAAAAATTACAGCTATTGATATTTTACATTTGCTCCAGTCACCATCTAGAAGTAGCTAAAGATAGTGTGACAAGAAAGTGCATTTATTGTAAGAAGATTTTTTTGAACACCTTTGAAATGTGGAAAAGTACCCAAAAATGAAAGATCGCATTGACAATTTTGACTTCACTGTATTGTATATTGCAAAGACAACCAGAACAGCTCACGCTTATTATAGGATGCCTTATGCTTTGACAATTATTTTTTTTTTTTTCTTTCCATAGAATTTAATGTTACACTAAGAGTGTTGTGGTTTTAACATCTAGACATTGTTAAAATTTTGTGGTTTTTGAGGTTTAAAACAATGGCCATGATATATTTTTAAGGTTCCAAGAGCTATGTCCAAAAGGCGTAACATTTTCTAACTGGCCACACTTGTGCAAGCGTGCGGTTTCTTTTCTGGAAAGCTTATCTTGCAACAAGTGCTTTATGTTAAAAGGAGATGTGACCATTAGAGATGCTGGATCTGTACCAGCTGTGGAAGAGATAACAAACGTATTTTCATACACATATAACCTTTTTTTTTTTTTTTTTTTTTTTTTTTTTTTTTGAAACAAGGCATTTGACATCATCTCAGGAAATAAACGTCTACCTCCACATCTATGGATATGTTCATTTTTAGGGATTTTGGTACACTTAGTACACAAAAATATAATTCTACCTTTTATAATGGTGTTATAGAATGTCACTTGTATCACTGTTGTGTGTGTGTGTGTGTGTGTGTGAGAGAGAGAGAATAGCTTTTCTTTATGGGCTGTTCTTTTGGTTATTATTTTATTAATTTTTTTTTTTTTTTTTTTTTTTTTTTTTTTTTTTGATAAAACCTTAACAATGAAACTTATTCCACTCAAATGAGTTACTCAAAACTAGAAGTAGGAGTAGGAGTATGCGCATTGCTGGGGATTGCCTAAATTAATAATTTAAATATGTGTTTAATGTGTTCTTTGAAAATGCGTGGCTTTTGCGGTATCTTGAGGGATTGTGTCTGACAGCTTCCTGACACCTCTGACTTATTTCTCTTATTTAATCCCAAATGTGTTTGTGTGAATTAATTTTATTTGAAATATGAATATATTAAATATATCATTTTTGTTTCAAGGAATGTCTACAGAAGTGCAGTTTATTTGCTTAACAGTCAGAGTTTGAAATTATTCATACATTAGATGACATCACTGTTTTATAAAAATGTTTTGAATGTGAAAGAGTAATATACTGCTTAACAAAAACCAGTTTTGTATTTCAGATTAATGCAAAAACAGTTTCACAAATGAAATGGTTCTTTCTAATGACATGAGATATATGCAGCGCATGTTTGAAGGGTGGTTTTTTTTTTCTCTGCTAAGCGTTGTCCTGCTTGCTCATGTATAGTAGGCTATACATTTGTTGCTTTCAGTTTTAACAAAGATTTACTGTGGGTTTTTTTTCTCTTTTTGTTTTTAGAAGTTTACATTTTTATAACTGTCTTGTGTA